>NC_071353.1:44955132-45197632 GCF_943734655.1 Sabethes cyaneus | reverse complement strand
TAAGTAGTTTCCATATTTTTCACATAAACCAATATATTTTTGAAATTGCTTATGCCACTTTGCTGTGTAGTATCGTTTATCGACAGGTGCCGTAATCAAATAAAGCAAAATACATAATTCTCTCTGATAGAGCCTCTCTCTTTGAAAAAGGAATTAAATGCATACTTGTATCTATTACTGTCGTAAAACAAAAACCAAATACCGTCAATAAAACCACAAACAAATGATTTCAATTAAAAGCTCTTTTACTGTCTTGTTTTAATTGCTTCTTGTGGCTATGGTATACCGCTCGCTGACGTCACGTTCCGATGATCATCGACAGCATCGATAAACTATCGGCCGGTGTCGGTGTGATGATCGTGCTGATGATCATCGCGTAGTATATAGACGGTCCGTGTACGTGAACACCTACCAACCAAGCCCAGACTCAGTACCTACGATCAGTGTCCAAGTTCGACACGATTGTCCGCGCTCTCTATCATATTTTCTCTCTTTCTCTGGCAAAATGAACTGCAAACAGCAGCTGATGTTTGAATTTCACTACTGCTTTCTTCCACTGGGTGATCTCGACGGGTCTTGTCTGGCTGTTCCACGTTTGCTTGTTTTATTTCGCTGGTGAAATTGATCGAAGAAACACACGCGCGCGCGCCCTCGGATATCGTATCGTTTTGGCCACCGTTTTGCGTTTTCTGCGATTGTGTCGTTTCGGGCCATTGACGCCGCAAGTAGGACTCTCCTCATTGTGATCGCTGGTCATCTGCGCGTGAAACCCTACCTCCCCCGTTTGATAGAGAGCGCACGCGGCGTTTGTAGCTGTAGACGTATTGGTAAAGGAATGCGCGCAACCATTTGTAGGAACCGGAAGTGAGTACGTGTTTTTTGGTGTTTTCGGATGATTCTTTGGGATTATCGGAGGAGAAATCGAAAGCTGGTCGATTCTGGTATACGAAGGTGAACAGGTTTTACGAAATGTTCAAAACGGCTCCATGTGTTTGTGATACTGAATGAAGGGATGAATTTGTTTTGATGACGGCAAGTGAGTGAAAGGATTGAGCTGCAGACAATTTTAGTCGGATTTCGCCACTGTCCGGAAGAAAGTGTGTGTAAATGGTTTTTTGAAAGTGGAAATCGTAATAGTGCTATAATGTGTGCTCATTATTGGCTGTTTCCGAAAATTTGAACAGACAAACATCGAGCAATTTTCAAAACAAAACAGGAAAGCTAATTAAGCAAGATTCAGGTAAGGTGCAATTGTACTATTAGTGTTTAAATTAGGGATCTTTTCGCTTAGAGTGATGTATTAAATTGAAATAAAATGTCTGAAAAAGTTAGTTCAAATAAAAACTTTATATAAGGTTTTGAATTTGTACTTTGTTTAAAAGAACAAGAAATATGTCGTTACTCTTCAAGTCAAATATGAGTCAAACTAAACTTTGATCATAATTAATCTTGCCATGACCTCGTCGATTGATTTTGAAAAAGGTTCCATCTTACTGTCAACCCTCAATCAAATGTTCTACTTGAAAGTCCTTCCTTCATGTAACCTCTTAGCGCCTAATTGATTGCATTCTTCGGTTCCTTACCGTAGCCATGGACGGTACCAATTTCCAACGGAAGGGATGGTGATTTAATCATATTACTGCTCCTGCTGTATTTGCTCTTTCCGGTGTTAGCACCGGCCGAACCCTATTAGCACTGTAACTGAATCGAGACAGGTTTTCTGGTTGACTAAGATTTAATTTTGTAGTTCGATATCATCTTGGATTAGCCTTCTGTATAACAGGAGCCAAGATGTACCTACTGGTAACGGTAAGCAATCAACACTTTATTATAAATTTCGACTAGTCAATAAACTATAGCTTATAGAGGGATCTTGGCATGGTTCGATATCGACATCTTCAGACGCGTGATTTATGAGTATGTATGTACAACAATACAGAGCGCTTTGGCAGTATAATATAGGGGAAACAGGTATAAAACACTCCCTGGGGCAAAACTCCACAGTTCGTTTTATCCTAAACTAGCACAAATCAAAATATTAAACTAACGAGAAAAACAAGAATTTTGTGGAACCAGCCTACTATGCACGTTTGTCACTTGTCATCAAATGAAAACAAATAAAATATTTGTTTTCGCACAGCTTGCGATGCATTTGGCGTTATTTCTGTACGATTTTTGTGTGAAAATCAATAATTAAATCGGTTGTACGATTCTCTTTGCGTAAAGTGAAATTCTTACTGGTTTTACCTAGCGAAAAAACGGTAGGAAACGTTTGATTTGCCCGTGTCTGATATTTTCCCTAACCAATCAAATCCGGTCAAAATTGCTCACTTAGGACGGTTATTATGCTGTAGTTCTGGCATATAAAGTCTCGTAGACAAGGAACATGAAATTTAGACGCTATTAATAAATAATTCCTAACGTCTTTATTTTACAACATGAAGTGAAGTAATTAGTTGCAATTCGGTTTCAGCCTAATTACTAACATACATTCGTAGTTGTTACGTTGTTCATGCGAAGCACATTTAATACATATTTATTAACGAACGGTCATCACATCTAGAAAAAATTTCTTTGAAAAAACAACGCCCTACGCATTTGGCATACACACTAGCACCTTCTGTTATGTAAATTGCGAAGTAATTTATATTTGTAGAGCTTTATGTTGCATGATTTTTGCATTTGTAGGGTTCCATAATCAACACTCGAAGTAACACCCGAGTGCTGCCGTGCAGCCATGTGGCAAACATGCTTTTTTTGAAAAATGAATGATTTTTGTATCGACGATGGAGATAACGATAGAGTCCCGTCTGATTGTTTGTTGGGCACTAGTCGCCAATTTTCCAGTCGTCTCAGAAGTCTCAGATCACTTTCGAGCTGGTCGAGCCATCTGCACCCCTCTGTATCTGGTGCCGGTGGGGTTGTTGAATCGAACTGGTTGGTCGCACTATCATCTGGCATCTATACAACTTGTCCGTCCTACCGTAACCTAGCGAGTTTCGCCAATTGAACGATGGCAATCTCTCCAGGCAGTGCGCGCAGCACTGCCTATCGTGATTCATACGCCTCCGTCACTCTCCGATTTCAGTTTGTACTCCGTCAAATATCGTCCGCAGCACCTTCCGTTTGAACACGGGAAGGGCGCATATGTTCACCGTGAGCAGCGTTTAAGCTTCAAGTCCATAAAGAACTACCGGTCTGATAAGGGTTAAGTACATTGTCATTTTCATACGGCGGCATATGCTTCGTGATGGTAGCGTTTTGCGAAGGGCAAAGTAGGCCCGATTTCCCGCTTGAATGCTCCGCTCCTTACTAGTATTGTTTTCTGCGGTCACCAACCACTCTTCATCTACCACTTCTAGTTTGTCGCTGTCAACGGTTACCGCCCGTGGGCGGCGCGCGTTTGTTTCCTTTGAGCCTTTTCCTTTCACGCATTTGGTCTTCAACGCATTTATTTTCAGCCCAATCCTCCTAGACTCCGCTTTCAGACTGGCGTAGATTGTCTCCGCTGTCGCATAGTTCATGGCTATGATATCAAAGCCATTTGCAAAGGCTACGAGTTGCTTGCTCTCACCTATCGTACCTCTCGTTTCGGTGCCTGATTATCGAATTACCCCCTCAAGAGCGATGTAATCTGCCAACAGGTTATTTCATCTTGTCTCAGCCCCTGTCGCTTCTCAAGGGACTCGAGTGTCCCCGAGATGCGCATAAATCACATTCGATTCAACGTAGCTCTGACCAGAGCAACGACTGACCAGTCGCGTTGGTTTATCCGGAAAATCGTGTTCTTGCATTAGGTATCTGCTCTAGCTGGTCTCGATTGACTGTATCATCCACTGCTTTGGAGTCAATAGAGATGTGATGGTTGAGCACGTTGTACTCCCTACTTTTATGCAAGATCTGTTGGATGGGAAACATTTTCGTACGAAACCTTGTAGATCAGTAAACAACTTGAAATCACACATTCAAATGTTACTTGTAATCCAAACCTTCAAAGTCTAATCCATACCAATCAGAGGGATTGTAGCAGCAGGAAACGCGTGATACAGCAGATCCAAAAAGCTAAAGATGATAGTTAACCTATTTAAGCTCCTACAACCCAACATTTTTTTCGGAATGTGCAAAAAGGCGTGTACAAAGTATGGAAAGCACCAAAGTGAGAAACACCCAAACCAAAAATCGCGCAAGAAAGTTGTACAGGAAGTCGCTCAAAAAACCGTTTGGTATTACAATGAAAGCTACATCAAGGCTGACACTAGACAAATGTTGAGATATGAATTTCTACGTTTACAGTTTTCTAGAACGCATGGAAGAAGAAACTGTGGAAACTCGCTATCCTAGTTGATGTGGTAAAATGAATCAGCCAAAAGTGATGAAAATGATTTTGAAATGAAGAAAGTGTGGTTGAAAGTATTTAAACAAATCGGCACTATCACTGCCAAAAATTTGATGAAAGGATCGAAGGCAAATGCTCAGGCATTTGGGCGGGGGACAAAGGTTAAATAAATCAATGATATCAAAACCTAACCATGGCTTATCGCCGCTGCTCGCATAACAGTCCCATTTTCTATGGAGTTTCCTATATAAATGGGACTGTTATGCGAGTAGCGGCAGTGTAGTAATACTGCATTTCCGAATAGTTTGAAGAGAATCGGACTTCAGGAAAAAAAAACTAAATGTTTTGCATGTTTAGTCATGCTTTCTTCATTTCATCAACTGTTTTGACTGCTTTAGGATGTTTCAGAAGATTCTGCTTCATAATAGCCCAGTATTTCTTGACTGGCAGCAACACCGGTGTATTTGAGGGATTATGATCTTTTGGCACGAAACCGACATTACTTGCCTTATGCCACTCTAGCACGGCCTTTTCGAGATGTCATGAAGCCAAATTCTGCCCCCAGAAGATCGTAGGACAGTGGTGAGACTTCAGAAGAGGATGAAATCGCTTTTGGAGACATTCTTCCAAATATACCGGTCCGTTCATGGTATCTGTGGTCACGAAAGGTGTACTCCGTTGTCCACATTGCTTGCCAAATCAAGGTTTCTTGGCAAAGTTCGACATCTTCTGTTTTCGGGGATTCTCTGTAACATCAAACTTATCCTTTGCAGTGAAATGCAGTGAAACGTAGGTGTCGTCGTCCATAACGCAGCAATGAGTTTTCGTCAGCTTTTGAACGTATAACTTCTGGGCATGGCTTATCGCGACCTAGGGCCTAGGGGACTTTTTAGGGCCTTCTAAACCTTGAACGCACGTAATCCAGCTCGAGTTTTGGTCTTTAGTTGTTTTTGCTACCTCTAGAACGGAGGAGTTTGGTTTCTCGTAGAAGGTCCCAACTACGCGGGTGTGATCCTTAACAGTATACGGATACCTTTTTTCTCCACATCTTGACGTACCATCGACAGTCAGATGTTCTTCGAACCGTTTTATGACACAAGAGACACTGCAGAATTTGGGATTACCAACTTTTTACTGATGGCACGATGTGAAAGATTCTTATTTTCGATGTACTTGTGCAGATTTTTTTCGCAAACGGGCTGTTTTCTCAACTCCATTTTTCATATCTTTGCGCACCTGATAAAAAGCCTCACACAGTAAAAATAATGCACTTTGAGCTTTCTCCATGTCAAGTTTCAATCAATTTACCCAACGGTTCAAAAGTTAGAACATTCTGAACGTGTTGCATTTTTATCGTGGTCACTCTTTAATAGTCCTTCCTCATCCTCCTTCCTCATTGATGAGCGTTGAATAGTGTACATACAGGAGAGCTCTATTGTAAGGAGTGATTCTTTTGAAAGTTCGGTTTTTAAACTTCAAACATGTGTGTATACGTTACTTGTAAAGGCTTAGACACAATGCATACGGATTTTAATATGTTGCGGCAATTCCAAAATCCAAGGAAGAACTGTCAAATTTCCACAACGTAGTAAAATCTGTATGCATAGAGCCTGGGCCTTTACACTTGAGTAACGTATACAAATCATTGATTTTGTTATCAAAATTGGGTCTCTATGCAAAATGTTGTTTTACTTTGAATACTGATAAAAATGCCGAAGCAAAGGCTGAAATCTGGAATAGTAATGTTTTCCACTATTTTTAAGCGTTTTTGTTAAATCTCAAGCCTTCATATTTTCGATACCAAAAAAGCGAATTTATGACAAAACCTTTTCCAATCGTGTTATCCCTCATTTGCAGACGAACCTATCATTTACAATGTTTACGGTTCGCCCATACTCGAATTCGCTCGATTCGAAGAACACGCCAAATCCATTTCACGCTCCAGCTGTACGCTGCCGGGGGACTAGCCGACATACATACTGCTTGCCAGTCGACAGCTCAACGTGTTTACAAGATTTTCACGCAAGTTGCAGTTTTCACTGTTTCAGTTAGTGATGCTGCGAACTTTGCAGGAAGCGCTCAACTGCAGCAAGAAAAATCGAATTTCCTCTTTGGCATCATTTAGTTAGTGTTCGAATGTTTTGCAAGCCGTCGCGGTTCCGTTTGTTGAGCCCGCGGTTTCCCCTGCTTTAGCCTTGTATCTGATGTGCAGCTTTTTTTTTCGAGGTTTGCTCTTTGCTATGTACGCCACACGTGAGCATTTTTTTAATAAAGAAAATATGGATTCGTAAATTCCAGCGGGTTTATTGAACGCGTACCTACACTTTTCTATTGGTATAACCGAGGTTGGATAGGACAAACACGCCCCTCTTAGTCTTTCATTTGCAATAGAATAACAAAACGAGTGCTCTCATCAGCGCTCAACGCAAATTTATAGTTGTTTTTATTGTAGAAACTTGCTGATGAGAAAAACACCATGTTGGGAAAACAGCAATAGATAACCAAAAAATCAGTACCATAATTAATGTTCTTTACTAGGATCAGTCAAATTCTGCAAAAAATCGATACTCCCCGTGAAACTTTCATCACCATCATAACACGGAAATAAAACTGAATGATCAAAATACAGACAAGTCAAAGTTTACCGACAAACTTTTCGTCAGCTCTGATTCCATGTTCTATATGTCAGGCGAAAAGAAAAGCATCGAATTTGTTTCCGAAGGATGCCGAGTTTCACACGGCAAGGATGGGCAAGTGGATGTGTGTTCACTGATGCAAAAACTCTGTCCCGATATAAAAAAACCAGCACTGATCCCATGCTCTTGTATCACATGGGAAAGTTATGTAATCGATTTAAAAGTTCATTTATCTTGTGGTCTGGGTTGGTGCGAGCTTCAAGCACCAATTTGATCATAAATCCCGTTTGTATTGGTGAAAAAATACGATAGGGTTTAAACGATGGAATAATCCTCGAGTTTTCAATTTCGTACACCGTGGCAACCTCCAGCTTTATCCAAACTAGGATAAAATGGTAAAAATGCTTTTTTAATTCGATGGCAATATCTTTATGATAGAAATAACATCGTAGATGATTGACTATTTAGTTAATACCATTACTCTTGCATTAATGTAGTGTGTGTAGTAATCGGGAAGATGTACATTAAATGTTTTTAATTAGAGGCAGTCTCGTTTTATGGAAAATTTTATGGAAGACGATATATAAAGCAATGAAAATGGTTTGGTAGTTAACAACTTTGAAATTCTAAAAAAATATAAATGATGTTTTTTATCATCTGAGCGTAAAACGAATACTATTGATGATGAATTATTCATGCTACTCACTCACTACTCACTGTAAGAAATTTACAAATACGTGGAAGCAATTTAACATTATACATTAAGTACTAATTAATAAATAATTTAACATTATAACATTAAGTACCTAATTCATCTTTTTTTTTATTTTGCGAAATTGTTTATCTCGCGTAACAGAATTTTGTTTCTTTTCGAAAAGATAGCTTTATTTTTTTATATTTTTAAGTCAATCTGCAATAAATATATCCTATAAAAGTCCTATGCAGAAAATTTCGAATAAAAAGCGGCTGATTTTTGAACTTTCACGCTTTGCATTCTATATACATGGTGTTAGGTAGCTCGGTGCAAATACTTCACGGGGTGATAGTGGACTTCATTTGACGCAAAACATCCTTCTACGCAAATGGTCAAATCTGAATCGTTATAGAGTTATTAAATATTTTTAGATTCTGTTTGCGGTAAATTATCTCTAGTACAAAGGGTGTGCTGGCTAGCTCAGTTCTGTTGCTTCCATTCGAAAACTGAGAAAAACTTGAACTGAAAATTGCCCGCAAACCTTCTACTACATGACCATGTCTGTCGCATGCGGTGATCTAGTGTGCTATGCGTGATGTTTTCAGATACTAATTTAACACTCAAAACGATACGTTTAAATTGCAACAAAATTAAAAGGGATAGGCGTTTCACGTTTAGGAACGAATTGTTGAACGATACCACAGCATTAAATTAGTAGATAAAATCAATCAACTTTATCATACCTTTTCAGGTGAAATTTAGTTAAAACGTCTTGAGAAATACTTATAGCAAAGTTTTTGCATCTTAAAAGTTACTAAATTTTATGAAGTAGAAAGTTTAAGAATAATGTTTAGTACAGAATTTTCTCAGCTTTCAAATGAAACTAACAGCATACTTTTTGTACTAGAGCTTTTATATCTATTATTGTAACAAAAATTCCCATAATGAAAGAAACAAAACCCTTTTCTTCATTTGAATTTGTCTAGCCTTTTTCAGTTTTTCCCTCATGTTGTTCCCCAGCCACTAATAATTTTTTTTTCTTTTCGGCAATCCCTATACAACGGAGAAAACCCTTTTTCAGGTTTTTGAAGCTACCCTTGTTAATGGCCACCCTATCTCTCCTTCAGAAATCGTCGTCCGAGTGTACCCTATCAGGCAAGCGTGCGTTAGGCATATGGACGTTAGGCATTAGGCACAATGGACGGTAGGGAATCTGCAGTTAGCTTGTCCAATTGTCCAAAAAGTCCAATCGACTCAGTTTAAAAAACAATTGCATATAGGGTGAATCGGACTACCTACGACTGGCCGAAACACAACTGGCCGTATCACAAATTGCCGAATCACGCATGGCCAAAACTCAATTAATCTAATTGTGGCCGAAACTCAATACGAACTCAACCAAGGAATAACCCCTACTAGTTAGTAAGCCTAGGAAAATGCATGTATCTAAATAGAGGTGATTTCTGCGGGAGGCTGTTATCCGGCAATGATCAACGCTTCCGAACACTCGTGGCCTGTAGTCGTCTCACCCTGGATCATCTGGCAAACGTTTTTTCTGATACAGGAAATATAAATCCGCGGGAAATATGGGAAAATCTCGCACCTTATAATGAACGTAACTCATAACTCACGCTAAAGTGAAAGAAAGCAATATCAATCATTTTATTTTTCTGTGACTAAGGTACCAGAATTTTACGAAATGCTTTTTTCCCTATATTATTTGGTATTTTTCTAAAACGTACCAAAAATATCTTTTAATTATTTTGCTGACAGGTTAACCAGCTTAATATCGATCTTTACAACATTATTATTATTATTATTAATATTATCAAGAATTGGTTTTTCGTAATTCGGCTATATACAATTTCGGCCTTCTGTGACAGTTGTTGGAATTCGGCCATTTGAATTTCGGTTATTTGTTATTCGGCCATTCGGCATCAGCCCGGTGAGTTAATGCGAAGGCTAGGGAAAACTAACAAGAGTCAGTAGACTTAGGAAAGCTAATTAACCTAGACGGATGGAATTCCTGTGGGGCAGGGCTACCCCCCATAGCGGCAGGAACATTGATTTGCAGTATCTCTTACTGTTCAAAAAATAAATTTTCTATCTTACTTTTAGGTGGATTAATCAAAGAATCGTTCATGTCATACGAAAGAGCTTTTATTGTTGAGAAATTTCTGTGAACATACTTAACCAGCATAATCAACCATTTCGGTGCAATAAAACAAACCCCTGTTTTGAGACCTATGGGACCACTGTGCGTCGGTGAGGTGTTGAAAACACTCACGACCTGCGGCCGTTTCGTCTTGAATCATCTATGAAAAGTCATAAAATACTTTTTTACGGAATTTCGCCAAAAGGTCATTTTACCAAATCGTTTTTCTTCCAGATGGTCCCTTATGTTTATGCCAAATGTTTTCACGACAAACGACGTTATGATAAACAGCATTATGTGAAATGAATTTATATTAAATCGACGGACCGGGTTCTCTTTGTATTGTGCAGGAGCGATGATTGGCTCAAGTGCCTAACGTCCATTATGTCTATCGCCCATTATACCTATCGCACAGATCGGAAGATCAACTTCAAGTAAATGCGAATTCAAAAACTGACCACAAAAGGAATGCGAAAATCAGCAACGATTTTTTCTTACTTCGAGTAAGTTTCTCAGACCGTGCACATTTATGCCACTTTGACTGTGGTATAAAGTGATATAATATTTTTCTATGTTTTGAATTGACCGTTACAACTACAGTTCTACCTGGTTAATAAGGATTGTTGTTATTAATGACAACTTAAAGAAGATATTATTGAAAAATTATAATCGGAGCAGAAAAGTGATGCAGTATAATAATGATTTTACTGTTTTGAAATCTAAAATAAAATGTCGGCTTGGCAGATATCAGTAGTAATTGAAACTGAAATTAAGATTTCAGTTCTTTGGAACGGAGATGATTTGGAACTTGGAAGCCGTTAAAAGATAAAATGATTTTAGTGGAAGGACTTTCGAATACAGGTTGTTCCTCTACCTGCTACCTGTCAAAATTGCACAACTTAGACGTTTAGCAAAATGGAACCTGCTTGTTTTTTTCCCTAAGTTTAATAGATCAGTTCGTTTCATTTTTGGCACCGATCGTTTTTGGTTCATCACTTCATGTGTCTAGACCATTAACGCACACGTGTATGAAATTTGACACCAATAGAGCCTCTTTGTTCGAAGTACAATTCTCCGATAAGAACGCTAAGACGGCTGGTAACGGCTGTAACGTTCTGCAGCTGGTTCGCCTTAGCCTATTAAATGGACATAATTCGACCATGGCCATTTTACTGTGGTTGAAATCTAGACGTCAAAAGCACTGGGCAGGAAATCTTTTCATAGAAATTCTATGGAGCGGCCATTGTTGTTTCGGGGCAGGAACGATGAGCCCATCAGTATGGGGCTATTGTCAAATACCGGACTGACTTAATTGGTTTCAACATGTAGTAGTATGTGTGTTTGAAAATATTTACATGCTTATGGTAACTTTGCTCACCGCAATTTGACACTTTGACTCATTAACAAATCATTACGTACTACTGTCACTTTAAATGTAACATTTATGTACGTTATTTTCACAGTTTAAAATTATGCGAGGGACCGTCGCTCATAACCTTTTTTATCGGATCGATTTTAAGTGCGAACACAAGGTATATTCATTATGCTTCTGGTAGAATTGAAATAGTTGTGTGAAAAAAAATTATAAACATTTTCAAAAAAAATTCACACAAAACACAAACCGCTTTACAAGGGTGAACCTGTTATCTCGCACATCGTTAATTTATACCAGAATATTTGACAGGTCTATTGAAAGTGGTATAATTTTTTCCGTGTAAAAAGCGTTCATGTTACCACTAGATGGCAGTCAAAAATGATCTGAGTTGTATCCAGTTTTCAAATCGAAGATGATATTCCTTTCTTTGCCTATCGTCTATCGATAGGTATCGTCCATTATGCCTAACGTCCGTATGCCTGACATCCGTATGCCTAACGTCCGTATGCCTAACGTCGTGCATCCTTGTACAACTGATGACCTCTCGCCCTCCTCCTTTGCTCCCCCCTTTTGCGCTGATTCTTTTATGTTTTAAAGAACATGTGTGCCAAATTTGATGAAGAATCGTTCAGGCGATCCGGAGTTATGGCGGGATATACATTCATACTGACGTTCGTCGTCCACCCCCTGTTGGCTCTCTCCCAGTTAGCTCTCTCTCCTATCACGTAACTATAA
This sequence comes from Sabethes cyaneus, assembly GCF_943734655.1. NCBI lineage: Eukaryota > Metazoa > Arthropoda > Insecta > Diptera > Culicidae > Sabethes > Sabethes cyaneus. The sequence goes on along the minus strand of NC_071353.1, from coordinate 45,185,701 downwards.
GCATATATCTGCTTGCTCTCTGAAAATCCCTATAATGGAAGAGGAAAAAAGCTTTTTTTTCATATATCCCTTCTCGACGGATCCCTTGCCTGAATCACCTGTGAGATGACCCCCCCCCCCCTAAATGCCCGATTGGAGTTTAACACACCCTTCTTCCCCATCAGGCAAGTTCAGTTTGTTGGTGAATGACCCTCTGCGTTAAAACCGCTCTAATAAAAAAAGTTCAGTTTGCATACCGAAATCGTTGATCAAGTAGCCGGATTATGTTGGAAGTAATTCTTATCTAGCCGTGGAATGTACGTAAGTGCCTCTGCTTACGAGTCCACCCAACCTCTTTTGGCCCTTCTTACAACATATACGTGAAAGCTGCTCGCTGAACAATTTCGACTCTACAGTCATTCTTCTTGCATACATAGGTATGTCCTTGAAGTGATGGTGGTACACCTACATCCATACATACATACATACATATCCCCTTTCGGTGGATCCCCCTTTTATAACCCTTTTTACCGCCTTCTCTTCTCTCACTCACTTGCGCAACTGGACAGGTATCTATGGCTCAGGACACAAACGCAGGCTTGGCGTAGGACTATGAATGTGTATACCGTTAGGTACAGCCCTGCTTTCTACATTTTCGTTTACCGATATCAAATTTGCCACATTATTAAGTCGAAGTGTATACTACAATTCGATATATTTACAACAATCTACGAATTCCACTGTTTAAATAGGGCAATGGATGCTATTTTTCGCATGCTTCTAAGAGTTGGGCATACTCTGTTTTCGTGTTAGCTGTACCTGAAAAACGAATTTATCAGCATGAACCGAATGTGCATTAGTAAGAATTTGTGATATATTGTCCGTCAAGTTTTGAATCAAGCTGTAGCCGCCACACAGTTTCAGTGACTAGTCCCGAATTAGCGATTTAAATCTGCGAATGTTCCAGCGCTTTGCATGGTCAACATTCAATAAAAAACACAGAGATATATATTAATTAACGAGTAAGATTCACGTTACTGGCACTGAATGTTGTGATCCTATAAACTAGAAGAAATTTGTGAGTATTGAGAGCCCATAAATGAACTAACTTCTCCTTCTGCCAATCGGAGGAAAAAAGATATCAATAAGTGGGGATTTACGTCTTCTAAACTCGCTGTTTACAGCCCAGTAGTATCAGAGAAACAGCCTTCAGTTGATATCTTTCGAAACATTGCCCATACATTGGATTTGAAGAAATAAATTGCACGCGTTTGGGTCTTAATGCATAAATATATTTAAGCTGGATCACGAGAAAACATCATGGTTGGCCTGGCGAAAATGTGCATTTGGAAACAATACAACAAATCAAAAGTAAAACAATCTTTTGACACAGTTTACAATTAACAATTTTACAATTTGCTAATAATACATGATACATGCCTACAAACTACAAACAACTACAATATTAATATGAAGCAAATTACACTGAACATTAACGTAATCGATAATCGGTGCGGTGGAATGCAAGGCGCAAAAATCCCGTTCTCTAAGATTTCTGGAAGACACATTTAAGTTGATTTTTAACAGGATATTTGGAGCATCTATTTCTCCAGTCAACACTTTTCCAACAAAAATAGCTTTGAAAATACTTCGCCTCTTTGCCAGCGTGTCGATTCCTAGCAATTGACAATGGTCAATTGTGGCTGGCAAATGGTTTGGATTACGCCGAGGCAAAGACCTGAGGGCATAACGTATGAATCTCGCTTGTACTGCTTCAATCCCATTGGTTCAAATTTCAGGATACGGACTCCATATTACAGTTGAGGTCTCCAAAATGGAGCGGACAAGAGAAACGTATAACGAACGCAAGTAGAACGGGTCAGTGAATTTTCTGGAAATTCTCATGATAAAGCCGAGGTTTTTATTGGCGTAAACAGCTTAAACCGTTTTTAAAGATATATTTTTACATCAATCCAAACGTAATAAACAAGCCTTTAAGTGAAATAACACGTAATTTTAGATGATTTGCGATGTTCCATTTATGTGCATGTCAGAAGACGTGAAATTACAAGATTTTTTCGAAGCGTGTAGTTGGTACAGCAAGAAATAGTTTTAGGTCATCAGCATAAATTAGTTTAAAGCCAGGCGGGATGATAAAACGGACGTCATTAAAGAATAGTGAGAACAGCAGCGATCCTATGATACTGCCTTGAGGAACACCAGACACGCTAACGAAACTGTTTGATTCAATGTTGCCTAATTTGACAGAGAGCGAGCGGTCAAGCCACGGTCAAACGCAGCTTTCAAGTCAGATAAATAATGTCCACAAGCCATTTTCCATGTATTGCATACAATGAAATGTAAACTGAAGCAAGTTTGTGGTTGTAAATCTACCAGGGTAGAAACCATGCTGATCCATGGAGATGTATGACTTAAACTCGCGTTGTAGAATATTTCCCACAGGAATTTCAAATAATTTCAACCCAGCAGAGAGAGAGGTTATTCCTCGATAATTTCGTATATCGTGTTTGTTTCCTCTTTTGAACACAAGAACCATAACCGACTTTTTCCAATAATCAGGAAGTGTTGCTTGTGACAATGATTAGTTGAATATCATTCTTAGTGGTACACAAAGCGCAGTCGCACACCTTTTTAGTACAATGCACAGTGGTCCAGAAACGAAAGTTAAGTGGAAACTTAATTTTGCGGCTAAGCGATTTGTAATAGCTCCCTACAATGTTCAGCAAAGTTGTTCAACTCTAAAAGATAATTAATACGAAATCATTATTCGCATTCCATTGTGTCATGGTACGACAAATTTCTTTTTTACTATTGACATGTTGACTTTAATCGTCTTCAAGAAGATATTAGAAAATACTGCATAGTAGAAAATGGTCAAAAATGAAATAATTAAACTGAAATTACTCGAGTTAGAGAAAAAACCAGTTGTTTATTTTCACATATGTTTGAGATAAAACTCCAAGCTTTCAGAAACGGCTAAGTTTGATTTTTTTCGTTTGCCCCTTTTTGAGATATTCTATTCCAAAAAAGACTAAAAAAACCTGATTTAATCCACCTAGTGGTGAAAGGAACCTTTGTTATACCGTCTTACTTGCAATTTGAGATAGAAATCGACACGTTTGGTTTACATGAAATTTTTGGAAATTTAATAAGTTTACAAAATTTGAAACAAATAGAAGCACTTATAAATTTTGATAGTTTCTTTTTTCATGAAATTGCTGAGTAAGTTGTTACTAATGAGGGTAAGTGCAAGTAAAAGTAAGTTGTAAAATGAAATATTATTCTTTAACATATACATTGCGTAGTAAAGGTCTAGTTAATAGATTTTTGAACTATGCATAATTTCCTGTAACGCCATTCTATTTGATTCACAACAATAAAGTTTTCTTGAATAAATTTCATCAATTTTTATGAACCTTCGGTTACTCACGTTGTTGTATTTTGTACACCATATGTAGGCTTTTGAATGCCATATTGTTATATAGTTACAAATCGTTTATTACGTATATACTAACGTATACTCTTCAATAAACTTGTTATGAGCAAAATGTCAGAATTATTCAATGCATTATTATTTTAAATTGTTAGGAAAATAGATTAGCATAAACCGACATCACAGAAACGAAGCAAGTAGCATGTGAGGTGTACCGCAATTGGCCCCAACTGGAATTTTCTTTCGTTTCTTCATATGGAAAAATGGTGAATGTGTGCAGCAAAACTACTAGCAAATGTAAAATGTTTAAAATGTATCCGTCTTTTGGTAGTCGAGTAATTCGGGGTCAAAATCAGGGTATTTTTTATAATCAAAATTCTGCAGTTCGTAAACAAGGAAACATAGAGGTATACTATGTTCAGCAAAGTTGTGTATTTTTATTATTTATACAACTTTGTAATACATGAAAAAGTCATACAACAATTACAAAAAGAGCTAAAATAGAAAAACTGATTTTTCAAATTCACATACAATAAATAAGATCTCTTCGTTGAAGAGATAGAAGGTCACTGTCTTCAGCAAAATTTCTTGTAATAATATGCTCTAAAACTTTGCAGGACACATCAATGTGTTATATTGAAACTGAAGGAAAATAATTTTTTTATTTCACTTTTAGGGGGATTAATCAAAATTCAAATTCTACCAGACGATAGAGCTTTCAATTTCAAGAAACTCTTCCAAAGGTTCGATAAACTTAAAACCAAGTTTTCCTAGTCAAAACTCTAGTGCGCACGTTGTCTTTGGTTTGGGGCTATTGTGCGCGCGAGTAACTGTGTTACAAAAGTTGGCGTGAGTGTTCGAGGGTTAATATCTTTTGACCGGTAGAACCAATTCTTATGAAATTTTGCATATATATTCGTAATGTGAAAACCTCTCGTTTGATATTAAAATAATTGAAATTAGGTTATTTTTCTTGGTTAAAATCATTAAAAATTATTGTTAATTTTGGTGTGGTGTATTGAATTACTCATAACTTTCAAACTAAACATCCAATCAAAAAACCATTCAATAGTGATCTATCCGGCTATATTACCTGCCAAATGAAACTAATAGCACGTAAATCGGTTTGGCCATCTCTGAGAAACAGGCGATCATTTGAATCTTGTCAAAACTGGTTTTTTAAGGCTAACTTTTAAACCACCTGTTTGTTTTCAATAAAAATTGGCGTGAAGTTTAGCAATAGTAAGAGCTTGTATTTGGTACTAAGATCGATGAAATCGGTTATGTGGTTCCGGAGAAAATCGTGTCACGTAATTTTCACATTTTTGCTTATAACTTTTAAACTAAAAGTCAGACCACGAAACCATTTAATAGTGATATACTAGGTAAAAATACCTTTCAAATAAAAGTAATAGCAGATGAATCAGTTCAGCCATCTCCGAGAAATATTGAAATTGAAGCGCACACACATACACACATACACGCACACACACACACACACACACAGACATTGCTCATTCGTCGAACCTGATCGATTGGTAAATGTGACACGACCCTCCGGGCCTCAGATCGACTTCGTGTTTTTCGACCAATTCCTAAACCTTTGTTATATTGTATAACAAAGGTAAAACACAGGAAAAACGTTAGAACTCATTATACGAATGAGTTTTCAACATACAATGTTCTAAAAAAATATGTCAAACAAAAATATGTGTTTTGATAAGATAACCAACTTTGTAAGACATTATGATGCAATAAAACCATTGCATTTGAAGTAATCAGCGAAAAAGTGATTTTTGAGAGGTCTTTTTATAAAATACCCTGTAAGTTAGAAACGCCTAAAAATACGCCTACTATGTCCTTGGTAAAGTTACTTATATAATCTTTAGCTACAACTTTGTCGAAGAAATTATCCTTCTATCTCTTTCTTACAAAAAGTTATTATGTGTTATGTGTTTACAAGCCAAACTGGAACTTAGTCGTTGATTTCGCATTAATTGTCTTTTAGAGTTGTACAACTTTGCTGAACATTGTGGGGAGCTATTTTGAACCACAAAAAACTTTCCACTTAATTTTCACTGCTGGACCACTGTGCAATGGCAGGAATACCTTCTGGACGGGTTGACGTAGACGGTTTCAGCTTTTTCATAGCTTTAAGTACATGATCAGAAGAACTGAGACCGTTTAAGTTTATTACTTAAATGCCAGAATGCTGCATCAACGCGTCCGTTAGCGTTATTCTGACAGTTTTTCCATGGATTTACTGTCAAATTGACGCAGCATTCTGTTTGGCCCTTTATTATGTTAGTTTTCCAATGGGTCAACTGACATGCAACCAAATGAGCAAAAATTGTACCGATCGGTGGATCGGTGCTCAATGAAATATTCAAGATATCATACTGTGCATTTTCATTGAATGAAGACTTGTTTATTTCATTTTTTATTCTGGGTTATATCTGTATATCTGAGTCTAATTCCAACAGCGAATTAGAAAACGCAAAAATAAAACATAAGTTTTACATCACTTTCATCACTCTTTCTTACAAGACATCAATTATGAACGTTTCGCAACAGCCTATCTATATAATTGTTTAAAGTGAGGGTAACGTTGCGCACTTTCCCAAACCGGTTTACTTTCAGGACATAATGTTAGTTTAGACAAAGGCAAACAAAACAATCTCTGTCCTGTTGGAACGGGGTCACACTGTCACTTTTTCCGTAAATCGAAATTATCGACTTTCCAGCAGTTGGAACGTGTATCTAATTGTCTTCTGTGCCTGGGATGTAAGGCGTTCACACTGAAAATGTATGGGCAAATTTGACCTTGAAACTTTTCGTTGATTTTCACTACCTATTTATTAATTGAAAACCCATGTTATACATCTATTATACATCAATTGGTATACCAATCATTGAAAATACAATTAGCAGAATTATAAGAGTTCCAATTTTTTCATTATTTCGTGACTCTTACCTGAATCTAAATTTTGGAAGGACACCCTGCGGTAAGATGTAAATCTACTGTCACCGCAGCCGCAGAGAAAAAGGCAACTGATTTTGATAGCGATTTGTATCAGAAAAGGCTTCAAACCTATAAATAAGGTACATTTTCGTATTAACCTACATTCAATTCGATCGTAGGATTAGTCTAACTATTCAGTATCCTTTTCACCTTTCAATGGCTGCTTATGCACGTTTCTCGTGCTACACGTGGCAAAATCACTGTCCTATAGAAGAAGTTAGGTTAAGGATAGCGTTAAGTTACATTTGAGTATTAGTTTATATTATAATACTAGCTGACCCGACAAACTTCGTATTGCCACAAATTAACCTGTGTTGTACATAAATCATGAATCTCGGATGATCTTTGTCACAATCTCGAGTTTTGCAAGTTTCTGAGGAGTTCAACCTTAGATGATTCATTTTGGCAGTTACGTAACTATGAAAGCATCCCAGGTAACCAATAAGCATCACCAATGCTAAGTATTAGTTTATAATATAATATTAAGATTCACCTTAGTAATAGCTGTAGATAATATAATAAAATCAATATTTTCCAATAGCCAGCAATTACACTTGTAGTTTTAGGTAATTATCTAGGACAGAACATGACACGTTGTATCGCAAAAGAACCAATTTGCTGTCAAAAAAGAGCCAGCTTCCTGATTGGCTGATTTCATGCGTTCAACTGTAGAAACAAAAATTCACAAGGGAAGCGCAAAAGTTTTGCTAGAAACCACAGCAAAAGACCCTGAAACAATCAAGTTTTTCACGTTACTAGGTTTTTAAAAGTTTGTTTATCCTGGCGTGTTAACATATAACTACTAAATCGAAATGTAAGTAGGGGAGAGACGTCTACAGTGAGACACTTTTTTTCCAAAAATTTTAAAAATTTTTAGTGATAGTTACCAACGAGGTCTTGAATCCATTTCAAAGGTATATCAAAGGTTGTCTGAAAAAAAGTTTCAGCCCTTTTGGTTGAAAGCTAAAATAGTTACAAACGCAAATGTGAAGGTGTCTTTTTGGCTCACTGTTCCCCAGTAGGTGGGAAGAGTGAGACAACGAGTATTGAATACTGAGACACATATTAAAATTAAACTTAAACCATATATTTTGATTACAAAGAATAGTTTAGAGGTCGTACTGTTTATTTTGTGCATAAAGGTTACATTATTGTTGTGCATTATTGAAAATTCCGATTTTTCTCACATCTACATTTATATTCATATAAAGGTCCAATCCTGGTTATCTGACCTTCAACTTACACTTCAGAACTCATTTACAATCAATTCATATGGATTGATTTACAATTCAACACAAATTTTTTTTTTTTAAATTACCCACATCTGTTTGTCTCACTGTTTCCAATAGGAATGTTTTATAAGAAATAGTGAAATAGTGGTGTTAGCAAACAGTTCGATGGTATTATATTTTTTATTTTTATCTCTCATTCCTATGAAATGCCATGTAGTAAATTTAATGTGGATTAGTTATGCGATTTGCCGTTGAAAATCACCTGAAATGATCGCAATAAAATTTACTTTGACCCCCCCCCCCCCCCAAAAACGACTTTCGTTGAAAAATATACTAAAAAATTAACAAAATTTTCTCAAACTGTATTATGCGATATAGATTCACAACTTTACTTTACTTTGCAGGAAAATATCATGGATCTTGTATGTTTTATGGCGAAGCTATTCCCGATGTCTCACTGTTCCTGTTGTCTCACTGTTGACTACTCTCCCCTATTATTCGATCAGATTGGATCTATTTTTGTGTAATTAGTGATCAACTAGGCCAAGTGGCTTCTATCATAAATTGCAGCTGCATTCTTGGAAACACTTTTTGCTTGCAGCAGTAAATTTTTTGAAAGGGATTCGCCAAAACAAAAACAAGAAGAAGAAGAAGTCACATGTCATGTCCTGTCCTAGGTAATTATTACAAACGATTTACAAACTACTCACGAACAAAACTTTTCAACTACTCTCGGTCACGTCTGCACAGGAAAGAAAGTTCAGTTGACAGTTCACGCTGTCACTCGTTTTACGCGCTGCTTGGAAGCGCCATTTTGTTATCCCGTGTGGCCAGTTGGTCGGTTTCCGCGGCAACATCTACGTCAAAATACTTCCGTGGGACAGTAAGTCGTATTGTTGTCACTACTGGTGATGATGGTAACAGACTGGATAATTGTACCTGTGCACAATAGTCCGAAAATTGCGATTTTTGGTCAAAATTATTTTTGTTTCAAATTGATTCTAGATTATATTTGTTACAAAAGAAATGATTTAAACTTATAAAAAATCATATTCAGGGTGATTTGGGGAAAAATCATCAAATGTTTCCGATATAAATATTTGCTTGACAAAAAAAAATCTTTCCCATTAAAATTCTCTTCAGGTACTAAATAAATTTAGTAACAAAGATAATCAAATTTGTTGAAAGAGTACGTACAATTTTAAAGACATGCTAAAAATATGACAATTTTAAAATTATTTTTTGACGTAAGACTACGTCTTTGTTTATCATACTGGGACTGGGTAGCACTTTGTGAAAACGAAAATCGAAGTGTAACGTTTGAATGTAAGATTTCAAATACTAATAACTACTAAACTACTGAACGAAACTGAACAGTCTATATGTCGTTGGGTAGATAAAATGATCAGCAATTTTATGAGGGGGTAAGAGAGCAATTCTAAGGAGGGCGTAAGAGGGGGGGGGCTGAAATGAAACATAAATTTCCTCACAAGATTAATCAAGCAAATGGAACCAAAATCCTCAGAGAATTAATCAAGCAAATGGAACCAAATTTACCATATGGGGCTTTAGAAGGCAGGAATTTTTTGTATTGTGTACTGAGACCCATCCCATCTTTTAACAGGCGGGGGGGGGGGGGGGCTTTTATACTAATGAAACACAAATTTCTTCATAACTCAAGAACTAATTTTAGCAAATGGAACCAAAATTTGGCTTGTGGGGGTTTTTGGAGGCAAGAATTTTTTCTATGGTGAATTAAGACCTTTGCCTTCTTTAAGAAGGGGGGATCCTATTCAAATGAAATACAAATTTCTTCATAACTCGAGAACTAATCAAGCAAATGGAACACAATTTGGCAGGTGGGGTATTTTGGAACCATGAATTTATTTTATAATGGTTTGAGACCCCTCACCCCTGTGGTAGGAGGATATGGACTCTCATATGAGCAAAACAGAAATTTTTGCGTATATGAAATATTTTCTGCTATGTAACAAGTGGCAAACCTCCCAGTTGACTTCGAGCAATGACGCTGGCCTAATAAGCCAGTCGTCGTATGTTCGAATCTCGGTTGGGAGAGGCTGTTAGAGTCAAAAGGTTCGTTGCAACTGGCACTGTACACTAACAGCTGGCTGCGAAGTCTGTAGTATAAAAAATCAGAGTGGTTGTGTACAAGACACGACCGCATATATAGGTGACGCAGGACTACGTAAGTATCTTTGTAGTGATAATGGCATGTATTCATGCTAGTAATCATTCGATTCTTCATGTATACTTGCTATATGCAACATATATACATGCTACATGCGTTGTATGTAACATTTATCAAAGTAGTAACATTGCATACGTTCAATTCTCAAAAGATTGTGCATTTGAAAACCACAAAATCAAGAACACAAACTATTGCTTTCCTGCTACCTTACTGAAATTAAAGATTGTTTTTATTATCCATGGTTTCCCACGTTGAAGGGATTTTACCAATTCAATCCTATTTTATCAACAGCACATCTTTTCACTACACTTCTAATGAAACGGCAAGCATGCGTATTCATACAGAGTCGTATTATAACCGAACACTACAGCTGTAGCACATTTTTCCAACACAGACATCAAGTTCGCCGAGGTTTAATCGTCTCGCAGTAAAGAATTTGCGATCTGTTGGGACAATGAACTTGTGTCATTTTTTCTGGCACACTTCCCTAACACAGACATCAAATTGGACTAGGTTTAATCGCGTTCGTAAGAAATCTGTTGGCACGAGGGGGTTTTGTTACTCTCTCTGGCGTACTTCCCAAGCAAGGACATCAAAATAGTCTAGGTTGAACCGAGGTGTTGAGAAATCTTGTTGAAATGAGGAAACTTGGTCACTTGTTTTGGCTTACTTCCCAAGCACAGATATCAAATTGGTATAGGTTTAAATCATCGTAAAGAATCTTCCCACCAATCACGAAGCGCGAGTTCTGGTAAAACATAGGTTCATTATTTTCAATTTTTCAATAGTTCAACATCAAGAATCCATACTTTTCTTCATTTGAGTCAATTCCTAGAAGATTTTCCGATCGATTGGTGTAAGAATATTGAAAATCGATCGGAAAACCGCTGAGCTATTAGCGCTCAAAACCTTTCATTTTTCGTGACGCTCGCATTTTTCGATTTTTTGGAATGACACCCTATCTCAAAACTTGCCGTAAGACGTAGTCCTACGTCAAAACAGAAGGTCAGGTTTCGATAACGGAATGCAGCACCTAGGCTTTGCTTTTAACAAGTAAGCTGGTAAGCCGTGAAAGTAAACTAGTAAAACCTTCTCGGAGCAAAATACAGCGAATTGACGCCGCTAACTTACGTGCCATGTTGCCATTTGGCTTTAATGATATTTGTAACCAATGGCCCTTTTAAAGGCCACAAGCGAGTTAAAGTAAGATTATTGAAACATGCCAAGTTACGCATAATCATCTTTAATGCAGCAATCTGTGGGCTGTCCATTCATTACTCGGGTAAGGAACGAGTTAAGCAGTGTTACCTATTTTAATCAGTTGAACATAAATGATCCGAAAATGCACTTTTTTATTCATATTTTCAAAATCTTTTGATAGGATCATCTTCACAAATTACTTAACCATACATTTGATTCACACAAACACAATTTACAGGGTTTCCGACAAGAAATATGATGAATTAAAAATTGTTGTCCAAAAACGTAAATTTTTCAGCTGCACTTCAGCAATCGCCACCTCGCTACTAACGAATTCATCAAATTTTCAGCACTGATTACAACCACTCTGAAAGTCAAGCACTCAATTGTCACATACCATATTATTCAGTCTCTTTTTTTCTATTATCTAAGGCTTTGTCACTAGCCAAAAGTTTTATTATTTTCTAACAAAACTGAAAACAAATTCTGAATTGACGGAACCTGTTCACCACTAGCAGCAGCTGCAGCACAACTGATGAACTATCGTGTTGCCAAGACACTGTTTCGGTTCTGGAAATAAGAATTTTAAGTTTGAAATTACCTGAAACCTCCTATGGTGAAAACGTGGTTCAATACTTTCAAGAGAAATGTATGTTCATAATTAATTTTTCTTTATTAAAAACAACACAAAAGACAGCTTTTTCAATAATTTTCGAAGATTTTCTCAGTGATATAATAAAGCAACGATGTATTTCAATGTTATTTGCTTTGACAACACTGTTCTGATCGTTTGTACTTGGATCGTTTGTACTGCTATATGTTTACCTCTTTTGTTCTCCCACCATCCTTATGAACAGCGAGTGAGACGTCAAACTCGCAATTTCCCATAAGAACACCAGAGAATAAAAGAGACGACGAATACCGTTTGCTGAACGGTGCGGTGAGTGTATGCCCCGATAAACAATTTAGACAGATGGCATTTTACGCATCTATGCCGATACGCTATGCCGATTACGCATCAGATGCCGATTAGTAGGTCGCGGATAGGAACGCGAACTTACTGAATAGGGGGAAAAGTTCGAGGGATTTTTTAACGGGACGTAAAAAAATTCAGATTTCAGGATTGCTTAAAATAGCACCTTGCGGGTGAAAATGGATTCGGTGTGTTCAAAATTAGTTCCGCCGCTCCAACTTTTAAAGCGAAAAATCAAAAGTTTAGCTCAACAATAGTGCCTTCCAATGGTAACAGCTTGAAGAACTAAAGATAGCAAGAAGATTGGTATGCTGATATCCCCCACTTAGTCAACCCATCGCTTGTAATTAGGTAAAACAATCAGTGACTCGCTTAGACTGCTTAAAACTAGTTCTTTACCCTATTTCAACCTTTAATATGCACACAAGTGATTTTTAAAAGAAATCTCTGTCTCAATGGTTGGAGGCGTTTTACTTATGAACCCCCGTCCACGTATTTTCAAAGCCACCATTGCATTCAATGAAGAATTGAATCTGAATATTTCGATCTTCTCTTTTAAACATTCACTTGGCACTTCACAATGGCACTCACAGATTCTTTTAAACATACATATGCCAGAAATGCAGTTTACATTAGTCTTTGATCTAATGATCGGATATAGTCCTACGTCAGCCTTTCGTACAACCCTTAGGGCTGTATACCTTGTAGTTATTTCGGAAAACGTCAAATTATCGTCAATATCGAAACGTTAAATCAGGTAACCCAGCTAGCATTTTCATATGTATAAAAAACTACAAGGTATACAGCACTAAGGGTTGTACGAAAGGGTGACGTAGGACTATGTCAGATGATTAGTTCAAAGACTAATGTAAACTGCATTTCTGGTATATGTATTTTTATAAGAATATGTGAGTATCATTGTTTAAGTGAATGTTTAAAAGAGAAGAGCGAAATATTCAGATTCAATTTTTCATTCAATGCAATGGTGGCTTTGAAAATTCGTGGATGGGGGTTCATAAGTACAAGGTCTGCAACCATTGAGACAGATTTTTTTCAAAATCACTTGTGTGCACATTAAGGTTGAAATAGTAATAAATGACCAGCCCATAGATTATTGTATTAAATATTATTACGCGTAGTTTGACATGTTTCAATAATCTCACTTTAACTCGCTTGTGGCCTTTAAAAGGGCCATTGGTTACAAACAACATTAAAGCCAAAGCACGTTCATCACAAATATGATGTGCCATTCGAATGTTATTCTCTTTTGACATGAATGGCAACAGGCACGTAAGTTAGCGACGTCGATTCACCGTCTTTTGTTCCGAGAAGGTTTTATTAGTTTACTTTCACAGCTTACCACTTGTTACATAGCAGAAACTATGGCAAATACGCAAAAAATTCTATTTTATTTGCATGAGAGTTTTTATCCTCCTACCACATAGACATGTGCGCCGCCGCGCCGCGCCGCCGCCGCCGACACTTTTGCATGCGCCGCCGCCGCCGATGATTTAGAACCGGCGCGCCGCCTAGGTCCTTTTTCCCACGCCGCCGAGGTCATTTTCCCACGCCGACGATATAACCCAACATTGACAAAAATGCGGGTCAAAATGGTTACAGCACATAGTGAACCCGTTTTGTGAATTCATTCTTATATTGTACCTTTAATTTAGATTGAATTTAACTGCCGCGTAGATGTACCCTGAGTATTACCATGCGTCCAACTGAGAGCGAATCCAAAATACCTAACCTAAACAAACTTCAGTAAGACGTTTTCCGTCAAACTTCTGTCTTGCTTCCCGGTGTTAATTTCTTTTTAAAAATTGCTTTTCGTTTGGGAGGTATGATTACTTTCCTCGGCAGTGAGGGTAAGACCGGCAACTCTTAGTTTTACTAGAATAGCATCAATTAATTGTGAAAAACTGAACTTGTTAGTATTCATTACTTAGATATTTTAAGACGTCATGACCGATATCAATCGTCAAATATTGAAATAAAAACAAAAATAATGCGAGTGCCGCCGACTGGATGTACGCGAAATGGATCCAACTGAATGGACTCGCGAGTACGTTTTAACCTCTAATTCTTGAATGATCTGCAACTCGTTTACAGTCTTTTACAGAGAAAACAGATGTTATTCAATGTTACGGCTGTTATGGCTACCACTTATATACCGTATATACAACTACTAGCTGACCCGACAAACTACGTATTGCCAAAAATTAAACTGTGCTGTTCATAAATCCTTGGGGCTACCATCCGCAGTGGACGGCGCTTCCGACGGCAGGTCGTTGATAACACTCGCGGCCTGTGGCCGTCTCGCCCTGAATCATCTAGTGTAACTATAGGTAGTTTCTGGTGGTCTAGTTATTGACTAATGTTTTATGGAAGAGGCTAAAATTTCTCGAATTCGATTAGTTTTTAAGTTATGCAAAAATTTCTGTTTTATTTGTATGAGAGTTCGCCCCCACTACCACAGGGGTGAGGGGTCTCAAACCATCAGAAAATAAATTCATGCCTTTAAAATCCCCCACGTGCCAAATTTGGTTCCATTTGCTTGATTAGTTCTCGAATTATGAGAAAATTTGTATTTCATGTGTATGGGTGCCCCCCTCTTATAGGTGGGAGAGGTCATAATTCCCCTCCTAAAGAGGGGAGGAGTTAGATTTGCTCGATTAGTTCTCTAGCTAAGCAGAAATTTGTGTTTCATTTGTATGGGAGCCCCCCCTTCTTAGTGAGACAGGGGTCTCTTACCATCATAAGAACTTTCCCCGACTCCAAAAATTCCTACATGCAAATTTTCACGCCGATCGGTTCAGTAGTTTTTGATTCTTCAAAGAACATACGGACAGACAGTCAGAAATTTGTGTTTCATTTGTATGGCAGCCCCCCTCTTAGAGGGGAAAGGGGTCTCTAACCATCATAAGAACCTTCCTCGGCTCGCAGTCTTATCCACGTGTGTAAGTGAGGGCGTAAGGTGAACAAAAAGGGTAAAAATGCAAAATATGTATCCATATATCCATGTATCCCTGTATCCATACTAGTATGCCGCTAGCCCGCACAGGTTGTTGGCTTCTCACAAGTTGTTGGCTTCGTGAGTGGGCTGTGCAGAAAGACACTTTGTAGCTATACGCTTGCTAGTAAGTAGGTAGTATGATGTATGTACGCAGCAGCGACGGTTGTGTATCGTGCGCTTGCGTCGTTGCGTAAACGTTGGATGCTGCTTATACACGCTCGCATGAGACTGCGCATACTTTACTTCTCACTCGATTTGCAACACTGCCGATTTCACCCGCAAAGTTTTAGGCGTCGTCCATTATACGCGATGCATGTAATATCCCTCAATTTAAAAAAAACTAGGCAGAAAGCTGAAATTTAAATTCGATCTATAGCAATCGGACGTCCATATGTATGGCATAGAATCGAAAGATGGGGTGCGTATCCAAACCTTCCCTGCCTTTTACGTACCCGTGCCTACCATATTGCGTATTCACAAACATACAAATAAAAAATAATTCATAGATTAAAGTGTCATTAAAAATCATTCACAAAATAAGCATTATTAAGATTTGTTTTACTTGTCAACTTTATTTATTTATTTATTTATTAATCTCCAAAAACTTAAGACTTCTGCCTTTTATGTTCAAGTGCCGAGGGTAAGACAAGTGATACGTGTGAAAAATTAACAATAAGAAAATCTATACATGTAGAAACGTGAAACATTGATTTGAAAAAAATCTTAATTTGAGAAAACTCAAAAGAAATACTCGAAATATAGTCCTCTGAATCCTACTGCTGAATTGTTTAACTGTATGCTAGATGGTAACTCATTCCATGTGCTGATATTTCTTACAAATAACGAGCTACCATAGTGGGAAGTTCTGTTCCGAGGAATTAAAAACTTTCTACCGCTCTGATTTCTCATAGGCGTCAATTTTTCAAATAAATACTTTGGCGTTACATTAGTTATTATCTTATGCAAAAGAAACTCCAGTTCGGTTTTTAAAAAGATTTTGTTTAAACTAATACGAAATGCGGTATTTTAACGGTATGAAATACTCGCACGCCGATGCACGCCGCCGCCGCCGCCGCCGATAGTAGCGAACGGCGTCACGCCGGCGACGCCGCCGCCGCCGAATAAAAATTATTCCTGCGCCGCCGCCGCCGGTAATCTGACCGGCGCACACCTCTACTACCACAAACCATCATAAGGGTCTCAAACCATCATACAATAGATTCATGCCTCCAAAACCCCCACCTGCCAAATTTGGTTTCATTTGCTTGCTTAGTTTTCGAGTTATGAGGAAATATGTGTATTATTTGCATGGGAGCCCCCCTCCTAAAGAGGGGAGGGGTCTCAATTCACCATAGAAAAAAATCTTGCCTTCTGAAACTCCCACATGTTAAATTTGATTCCATTTGCCTGATTAGTTCTCGAGTTTTGTGGAAATTTGTATTTCATTTGTATGGGAGCCCCCCTCTTACGTTCTCCATAAAATTGCTCTCTATCCCCCTTCATAAAATTGCTGGTCATTTTATCTATCCAACGACATATAAATTGTTCAATTTCGTTCAGTAGTTTAGTAGTTATTAGCATTTGAAATCTTTCATTCAAACGTTACACTTCTATTTTCGTTTTCACAAAGTGCTGCACAATCCCAGTATAGTAAACAAAGACGTAGTCCTACGTCAAAATATAGAAATCAACATTACGTACAGATATACATGCTAATAAATCGTATATGATGCACAAAATTGGCATATCCGTACTATTTTGGAGGCGATATACGAGATTACGAATAATTTTGTGCGTTACGACTATGTAGGTATTTATATACAATAATATACGATTAAGCGCGAGTCGCTCTGTACTTCTATACGATTTTGTGCAGAAAATCGTATGTATGTCAGTTATTATCATTATATACGATAGAAAATCAACTAGGTTCCACTTTATTCAGCTTCAGTTACGATTTCGAGTTTGTTAAGAGATATTTACGATAATTTTCGTGCTTTGATATACGAGTTGTTGCTAGCTGGGAATTGACAAAAAGTGTGTAAAAGGTTTTTATGTAATCTACGAGTAATCCTTCAATAGAGCACCCCTCGAGCAGTAAGTGGCAAACTAAATCTTGATGTCGCTGACATCGCCGCTATGTAACTCCAGCACAAAGAAATATTGATAAAGATACATGGATATTTTTTGATACGTTTGGCAAACTATTGCTGGAGGGCGCTACCGACAGATTTTACACACAAAAAATCGATTACTTCCTTCGAGCTGTTATCTGTTAATCTGTTCTCTGTGCTTTTAATTCATGTTTTGATACAACATACTTCGAGCTTTCAGATGCACTGTAAGAAACTGCGGCTATTTAATTTTTTGACTTTTTTAAAATGACTTGTTTTTCAAACTTTTGAAATTGGCTTATTTCTACATGATATTTTTTTATCAAAATTTTATTCGCGAATCAAAATATAGACAATTTACTACAAAACCGTGTTCAAGCATGTGCTAAAATGTTAAATTTTACATTCGGCAATTTTGGTCGCTACTTTATATGGAGCCCTTCCCAACAAACATTTTTTTAATAGTAGCTTTTTCAACCATTGTATAGCCAATTACCGGACAACAATCGCTTAATAAGCTGTTATTCAACAAAAATATTTGTTGGGTTCTTATGTGCTGTGGGCTGAAAAGGAAATTTTCGTGACAACTTACACTGGCCACCAAAATATTTACCAAACCAAATAGTCAACGTTTTGCTTACTATTTTCTAATTTGTTTCAAGTAGTTTCTGATTTGTTTATCAAACTTCGACATAGAAACATCGCACATACATTTGCTTATCTCCTCTCCGCTCATCTAAACTCAGCCCAAATAAATTGTTAATCAGACCAAAATAAACCCAATTCTGGAAAAAGTGTTTATTCCACTTATCTCCACTTATAGCGTACTATTTTTATTGTGTTCTCTGTAGAAGCTACTTTGAAACCAATGTATACATTATCAACACATCGAAAATAAAATCATCACAGTTGCGGCAGACACCGGCAATAACAGAGACTAGTTAACACTTTTTTCCTGACCCTTGAAGAAATGTCGCTATACCTTAGTCATGATAGTTTGCCTTCTTCTGCTGATACTTGAACACGGGTAAATGCACGTATCCGGTGGTCAAGAGACACAGTGACTGAGTTTGGGTCCATTTGCTCCGGTCGAGAGAGTTGCACTTGAGGAAACGCCCGTGTCATACCATAGGCACTCATGCATGAGGCACCCGCCGCGCGCCGGTCCCGTGCATGAGCTCCACCGACGATGATGAGTTGCCCAGACGGTAGGTACCTACCGATGGATGGAAGCAAGGCAAAAACCTGTTACAAAAGAAAGTTACCGTCCCTACCGCGGTACTGAAACGATCGAACCGAAAGAGGACCGGTCGTGGTTGGACAGTCAATCTTCCCTATAATGGCATTTCAGGAATTGTCTGAAGGAGAAGAGCGGAAAATCGAAGCATGATAACGCGAATCCGAACATTGTAAAAATTTAAGATGAAGGCAAAAATAACATACAGTCGTAGCAGTTTAACGATATGTCTAAATAAAAAGGTTTGACCGTAGCGACCGGCGCATTTAACGATCTGAACCAACTACAAACACGAGTTCAACCTATCTGCGTAGTAGCAGACGCGATTATGAAGCAACGGAAAGAAGATGATTTCAAATGAAATATGTTTTTGTGCGGCAACTTTATGTGGCATCGTAACTATCGGAATCTTAGCACCCCTAGCTGGAAAAGGGCATTCGCGACTCGCGAGTGTTGTATGCACGTCTGCTGTAGGAAACTTGCAGACGAGATGTTTTCTGGTTTTTACCCGAAGAAGACTTTCCATTTCACGTCCAGCAGTATGATGCTTCCTTGCTGCAGTACCAGTTTGAAGATGAAAAGGAAACTTGTGATTAGAGTACATCTTCGGTATAATTGATAGCTTGGCGATGTGCGGAAATAATGTAATTTTCTTGGCGAGTAGAAACTTAAAGTCGTTCACAGATAGCCGGGTAACCGGCAAGGTCGTGCGTGAGGATGTTACCGTTGTGGTCAAGAATTGTCCGAATGATTGTGATTATTGTCCGAAACAATTGATTTTAGAGAAATGGTCACACGTCTGTTTTACCAATATTAAAAATATCGTGCCTGTATGCTTCTATTTTGCTGAAACCAAATGTAATCAGTGTAAAGGTGGCCTTAACTAAATTACGATGATTTTCAATTAGGAAGTCATAAGTCAATTCATAACAGATTGACCTTGAACTTAACTAGAGTTCCATGTGCTCAGTAGTTGCCATAATCAGGGTTAAATTTAATATGACAAAGATCTCTGATGTTATGCAGAAAATTGTTTCGATGCAATTGTTCCTAAAAGCACCCGAACCACTTTGAACGTGGTTTATTGTTGCATTTATTGTGTAACTTGGCCACTGCATGCATGCAGACTGCTAACATAATTCCCTATCGCGCTTCATGGTGAACCTACCTGTAGGTAATTCATGATCACAGAGCGAAGGGGCCCAGCTAGACCACGAAATAAGTGACGGTTAAGTGCATTTTCCATCGTCTTTTGCGAACATTATGAAATGGGCTGCTTTCCCATCCGAAGCGAGGCGACTGCTGAGCGACTGCACTCGGCCGCTTACCGGTAGTGCAGTCTCTAACGTAATAATGCGTTATGCTGTGGGTCAATGGGTGCATGCCCTGTTGGAATGCGAAATAAGTATCTAGAACGATTTATCGATAGGAGGCTTATGTTTGACCTTATTTTAATATGCAATCGTACAGTTGATGAATATTGCATTTAAAGTCGCTTCAAGATATGCAATGACTAACGGTTGAGAGTAATAAATTTCAGTAGAAGACGGTTAACGACAAACTTATACGTCAGTCATTAAATTCATCACGGCGTTTTATGGGACTACTGTCCGTTAGTTGGTTGATGTGAACATCTTCTGGGCATTTTTAACCTAGAGGTCGTGAGATAGCTGAAGTCTGTACGCTTTTCGTCTTATTGCAGTACAGAGTTCGTCATAGATGGTGCTAGCGCGCATTCAAAATATGCTTGACGATATTTTTTGTATGATTTTCTTCAAAGAGATATGTCTGTTTGTCTGTGATAATAGTGAAAAAGATTATAGTTTCGATTAGTTTTAAGTTTAACGTATGCTTTCCGACTGTAATATGCAATTTTCAGGTTCTGTTTTTCGGCTATGTAGTCTGTATTTAGCAGTCAAAACGATGATTTGCTTCTATATCCGACGTTTCGGTGGCTTTATTCCACCTTTTCAAGGAAAAGAGGCTGTACGTTTTGTTGTCTGGTGTATGTGTGTATCTACTTTGTGATCGTCCATGTAATTTACAAATGACGTAAAACAAATGGAATAAAACCACCGAAACGTCGGATATAGAAGAAAAACATCGTTTTGACTGCTAAATACAGACTACATAGCCGAAAAACAGAATCTGAAGATTAGTTTTAAGGTAATATTATTATTTTGATGCTAAATGTACCTAACTTGATGACACATCTAGATTTGTGTTTACATGTGATGTCAACCTAAATAACGGCTTGCCGGATCCGGACATCGCTTCCAGTTGCTACTTCCATCACTCGCTCTCTCCAGCTGATTCGTTTGTCTTCCCCCGCAATGAGCACTAGGTCCCCAGTGGCTATCATTCGCTCTTCCTCGAACTTCACCGCTTCTGAGCCAGCCGTTGGCTCTACCGCAGGCTGCCGAATTCCGCTCGGGCTTCCCAATAGGAAGTGATTAGGAGATGAAGCCTCACTTTCTTCTGAATCTAAAGGCAGATATGTTAGGGGTCGACTGTTAACAATGGCGTTCGCTTCGATGACCAAGGTGTTCAGTGACTCGGTGTCCAGCTTCCGGTCATTGTAGTAGGTGTTTACCGTTGCCTGCTTCACGGAGCGCACCCTCGCGCTTCCATGCGCCACCTATGTATGGAGCCGATGAAGAAATAAAGAGACATTTGGTGTTTGCATTGGTTTAAGTCGCCAAAAGTCCCTTTAGAATCTGCCTTGGCAACACTCTTTGCGTGCTGTGGAAGTTTGTTGCGTTATCAGAATGAATCTCAGTAGGGGCTTCTCGGCGGCGTACAAAGCGACGAATACTTTTTATGCAGGCTTCAGATGATAAGCTGTATACTACTTTGTAGGGCACCGCTCGAATGATATGGTAGTTGAAGAATGCCATTCATCTTTTGGCGCTAGGGCGTCCTACTTTCACCACTAATGGTCTGAAGAAAACCAAGAAAACCATGCCGAAGGTGTGGTGAAGGGGCTAGTGAATGAAGCCAAGTCAGCTGGAAGTGAAGCCATGCATGTCACATAAGGCGCCACTTGACGCAGCGGCGACCCCTCACGGTGCCGAATAGGATTTGTAAGGTTGACAACTTGCGCCCACCTATTAAAAACTCTCCTGCTCCCCGTTTCCTGAATACCTCCCGTAACTACCGTTAGGTTTTACTTCAGGAGGGAGGACGTGCATAAGCACTCCATCGTATCCGTTGCTTGGTGTAGGTTCAAACAACACTCCTTGTCACATCATACAGCCACTACCCCTCACCTAGGGCATGGGCTGCCCACTCAGTTCATTACCTGACCCTAGCTAGGCTATGTCAGGCCCTGTCGTTGCAAATGTTCTAGCCGTTGCAACTCCGTCATCACGTCCGTTACCGCCCTATCGACGGCGACCCATGCGCGCTGCTCCGCGCACATTCTCTGCACGATGTTGTCGGCGTTGGTGTCTTCTCCAACGAGCAGGCATCTCACACCGAGTGGTTCCGAAACGTGGACAGTGAAACATCACATGCTTTGCCGTTTCCTCGGCTACCGTACAAAGGGGGCAAAAGGGTGTTCCACCCTCCAACGCGTATATAGGAGGAAGTCCTGTATGTCCGGACAGGCCTCTATGCTCTGACACTGGTAATTTCTCAAAAACAAAAAATGATAAAAATATTGGAAAAGAAAGGAACAATTGTACTTTAATAGTATTTAATAATAATTTTATCATTCCTTGTTTTTGAGAAATCGCCAGTGTCCGGGCATAGAGGCCTGTCCGGCCATACAGGACTTCCCCCTAGATACTTCTTAAAGCATTTATAACCAGACAAAAATTGAGTAAGGAAAAAGTGTACCTCACTGTGTCTTCTACCGATCCAGGACGATTTGTTCTGGATCAGTCCATTGGTCCACCTGCCGTGTTCAGCGTGGTCCCATTCCGCCTGCCACCGCCTAATAGAGTCCGGTCTAGCTCAGCCCCGAGCGCCGCTGACGATCCTCTGTCTATGGCACTCGATCTCCTCACCTAGAAGTATGCATCTGGGAATCATGACTGTAATAACCCCAATCGCATCCAAAGATATTGTACGATAGCCGCACGCTACGCGCAATGCCATCAGCCTGAACACTTTGGTCAGACAAATGGCAGGCCCGTGTCTGCCATAACACCCAGGTACTTCACACTACGTTTGGAGACAATGACTTGTCCTTCAACGATAAATTTGACCTTTAAGACCGCCTTGCGGTTACTCGCCTTCCACGCGGACGATATCATCGGCGAAGTCTGTGATCTCGACCACAGCGGGCAGCTCGAGCCTCAACACCCCTTCGTACATGACATTCCACAGCGTGGGACCGAGGTTCCACGCCGTGTCATCACTAGCGTCCGGTTCTCGAAGTAACTTTTAAGCAACTTGCATAGATGGTCCGATACGCTCATCCTATGCAGCGCTAGCGCGATTTCGCCCCAGCGACCTGTCGCCAAGCCTTTCTTGTTTCATAGGTTTCCCGGCCGTCTCTATGACGGACCAGATGGTGATTAGCCTGTACGACGAGGGATCATCTGGCGGTTTCCTCGGTTTTGGTAGCAGTACCAATCTTTGGATTTTCCATTTGTCTGGAAATTCGTATACCTCTAGGCAGTTTTGAAGCATCTCTCTCTAAACATATGAGGGTCTGCTTGGATCGCCGCTTTGAGTGCCTCATTCGGCATCCCGTCAGGATCGGGTGCTTTCTTCGTTTTTAACCCTTTAGCAATCGCAAGGAGTTCCTCATTCGTGACCGAAACGAGGATATCATCCGAATGACAGTAAGAGGTCAGAAGCCACCGCACTGGATTGGTTTTGCGGGAAGCTCTTTCACGATGTTATTCAGCTTATGGGGTAGGTTTCCTGCGGAGTAGATGTACTCGTCATTTTTTTCATCACCACCTGGTATGCACCACCCCAGGGGCTCCAATCCGCCTCACGGCATAACTCCTGAAAACAGGTTTCTTGATACACCTAACTTCTTAATTGAGCGCCAACCTGGCCCTCAACTAAGAACAACCCCACGCGCTTTGACATCCACCTCGGTTCGATTATTTAGTAACAATTTAGTTTTTATTACCCTCTTATGATGGCATTTAAGACCAAAATTGGTCATATAAACCGCCATAAGAGTACAATAAAACTCTCATTGTTGCTTGGGTAGGACGTTGGTCAGCTCACGGACACTCAGGTTCGAGCGGTTGCTCTCTGTACTGAGTGTTTCAACGAATAGGTCTTTATCGAAGGACTTCACTTTCCACCTTCCACGCCCGGTCGACTTCAACCCGCGTGATCGATTGTTGTACCCCCTGCAGAAGGTACTACGGAGCCCACGTTTGCCAGACTCACGTCCAGCTTAGACAGAGTTTCCAGTAAGCTTTGTCCCCTAGGGGTAGTGCACCTGCTTCCCCACACGACTGCCCAAGCATTGAAGTCGCTTCCAATGACAACCGGTTTACGGCCCGTGAGCTTGTCGATGAGCATATCCAGCATCCGGTCAAACTGCTTCGGTGACCACCTCACCTAGGTGGAGCGTAGCAGCTGCAGATGTAGGTTGGGGCTGACGCATCTCGTTGACCCTAGTCTCTCTGGTTAATGTAATTTAATTTGTACCCGTTTACCCGTAGTCGAGTAATTCGGGGTCAAAATTAGGGTATTTTTTATATTTAAAGCTCAACAATTCCTATACAAGCAAAGATGTATGTTCAGAAAAGTTATATATTTTTACTATTTGTACAACTTTCTGAAACATGAAAAAGTCATACAACAACTACAAAGAGAGCTAAAATAGAACAACTGATTTTAACGATTCATATATAATAAATTCATATATAATAAAAGAATTTTTCTATTTTCGCTGACCGGATAGAAGGTTATAGTCTTCAGCAAAATTTCTGGTAATAATATGCTCTAAAACTTTGCAAAACACATCAATGTGTTATATTTAAACTGAAGAGGTGTTTCACTTTTAGGGGGATTAATCAAAATTTGAATTCCACCACACGATAAAACTTTTAATTTTAGGAAAAGCCTTCAAATGATCCATAAACCTAAAACCCTAAAGTTTTCCCACTCAAAACTCTGATGCGCGATTTTGGACCACTGTGCAATAGCACAATCGTGGATGCATTATGAAAAATTCACAATTTTTAATAGCAACTCACGTTACTTGTAACAAATTTTTTGAATTAATGAGTAAAGTACCGATCGCTCAGCCTTTGTCAGCATTAACGGTTTTAGTTCGACCAGTTTTGTGATACCATCGGGTGTTCCTCAGGGAAGCCATCTTGGGCCCTTAATTTTTATTCTCTTCGTTAACGATTTGTGCAGTAGACTACGATCGTCTAAACTTATGTTCGCAGACGATTTAAAGGTATTTCGTGAAATCAAAACCTCGCTTGACTGCTGCGCCCTCCAGGAAGATATTTGTTCACTTTTACGCTGGTGTACATTGAACGGCATGCAAATCAATGCTTCAAAATGCTGAGTCATATCGATTAGCCGTTTACGCGAGCCGCTGCATCACGAGTATAGCATACGACACAGTGTCTTGCTTCGTGTCCATACTGTTAAGGACTTGGGCATTTACATTGACAGGCAGGCTTATTGACATCGATACGTTAGCAGCCAGAAGAAAACTACTTCAGCGAATGTTTATTTTCGGAATTCGGACTAATCAACGGGGATATTGACTGCAGCCCACTTCTTAGTCTGATTTACATACATGTCCCTCATAGGCAACTGCGTAACCATACGATGCTGTGGCGTCGTTCCCATCGTACTAATTATGGCCACAATGACCCGTGGACTATGTGCTGCCGTGCTTTTGATGAAATATCAAGCGTGTTTGACTTCAATATCAGTAAATGTACCTACAAACATAGAATTAAGGCCTTAAGTTAGCGAATAATCTGTCCAACTATATGTTGAAGAAATCTTAGGTATATATTAAAATGGATTTCTGTCTGTCTGTCGGGATGTCCCTTATGGAATCGAAAACTACTGAACCAATCGGCGTGAAAATTTGCATGTAGAGGTTTTTGGGACCAGGGAAGGTTCTTATACTGGTTAGAGACCCCTACCCCCACTAAGAGGGGGGGCTCCCATACAAATGAAACCCAAATTTCTGCATAACTCGGAAATTAATCAAGCAAATGGAACAAAATTTGGCATGTGGGTGTTTTTGGAGACAAAAATTTTTTCTATGGTGAACTGAGACCCCTCCCCTCTTTAGAAGGGGAATTATGACACCTCTCCACTTTAAGAGGGGGGGCTTCCATACAAATAAAATACTTTCCTCATAACTCGAGAACTAATCAAGCAAATGGAACCAAATTTGGCATGTGAAGGTTTTTAGAGGCAAGAATTTTTTCAATGGTGAATACGTATCCCTTCCCATTTTAGGAGGGGGGGGGGGCTCCTATACAAATGAAATACAAATTTTATCATAATTCCAGAACTAATCAATCAATTGGAACCATATTTGGCGTGTGGGTGTTTTTGGAGGCAACAATTTTTTATATGATGAATTAGGGAGGGGGGCTCCCATACAAATGAAACACAAATTTCCTCATAACTCCAGAACTAATCAAGCAAATGGAACAAATTTAGCATGTGGGTGTTTTTGAAGGTAATTTTTTGTATATGGTGAATTGAGACCCCCCTCTCTTTAGGAGGGGAATTATCCCTTCTCCGTTCTATAGTGTGTGGGGGGGGGGGCTCCTGTACAAATGAAATACAAATAACCTCATAACTAGAGAACTAATCAAGCAAATGGAACCAAATTTGGCATGTGGGGGATTTTGGAGGCAGGAAGTTTTTTTATGATGGTTTGAGACCCCTCACCCCTGTGGTAGGGAGATAAGGACTCTCATACAAATAAAACAGAAATTTTTGCGTAACTCAAAAACTAATCGAACTCGAAAAATTTTAGACTCTTTCATAAAACATTAGTCAATAACAAGATCACCAAAAACTATCAATAATAACATTGATGATTCAGGGCAAGTCGGACACAGGCCGAGAGTGTTGCCGGCGACCTGCCTATCTAGGTTTATTTACTTTCCTAGATCTACTGACCTCTATTACTTTCCTTCAGTTGGGTCACCCCTGTGAAATGGTACTTTCTACGAAAAGATTTTCCGTGAAATGGTACATCCCGCGTAAGGTTTTTCGCGAAATGGTATTCTGCGAAATGCTATATTCCGCGTTATGGTCAACCGAGAATTTTTGTTCCGCAAAATGGTATTCGGTATTCGGTAATGGTTTGTAATGATGGCGAATATTTAAATGCTATCCGCTTTATTTTATCGGGCTAAGCAATGGGGGGAATTGTTTTCTATTTTACTGTGAGGAAAATTTGTATATTAAAATACCCATGAACTCCTCAGAAACTTTCAAAACTCGAGATTGTGATAAAGGTAATCCAAGATTCAGGATTTATGTACAACACAGTTTAATTTGTGGCAATACGAAGTTTGTCGGGTCAGCTAGTAAATAAATAAATGAATAAATAAAAAATAAACAAATAAATAAAAAGTTGTGAAGTGTCGAAAGCATTGCTACAAGGGAATGCGTAGCAACCTGCTGAAACCTGCAGGGAAACAGCAGTTGGCCTATGAATATGAATATGAATTTTTTTAATGTCTAACTTTTTAAATAATACTTGAATTTCGATGTTTCAAAAAATCTTACTAAGATTTTACGGGTGGGGGGAGGTGTAGGGGGGGAAATTGGCCTAAATCTTATATAGGGGGAAGTGAGGAAAAGGTTCAAAAGTGAGGAAAAAGTCCTTACGTAATTAGTGCACGCCCCCTTTGTTTTATTTCCGTTATAGGGGTTTGCATAGAGCAAACCGATGCATAATTAGTTACGCGACAGAAGGGGGAGCCGATTGGGAAGGAGCCGTCAGGTGGAACGATGAACGTGAGTATGAATGTATGTTCCGCCATAACTCCGGAACGTCTGGACGGTTCTTCATCAAATATCGTTTATTACACAAATGTTTTTTAACTTTAAAAAATCAGCGCAGGGGGGTTGACAAAAGAGGAAGACCGTCTCTTGCGAGGGAAGAGAAAGGTTCAAATGGGTAAAGGGGTGCGTTTCTCTTGCATGCATTTGGAACGACAGCAGTTGTACAAGGTGCTGGATTTCTGAAAAAGGGAATAGGGTGGCCATTATCAAGGGGAAGTTCAAAAACCCGATTTAATCCACCAAGTGGCGAAAGGAACCTTTGTTATACCATCCTATTTGTCATTTGATATACCATCTGATTTGTCATTTCCAACTAAAATATTATTTTTGATTGGAATGAAGTTTTGCTGATACCACTCAAGGATTCATTTTCCATTAAACATAATTTCTTCGCCAAGAATAACTTTTCGAAAGGACGTATTAAGAAATAAGATTATTTTTTCAAACTACTTGTTAATCTGCAAATTTTCTCAAAATATCTCCCACTATTTGCTTTATTTTTTTAAAGGTTTTTAAGATCTGGTAAAGAGCCACTTATGAACACTATTTCTGATATCTTTTGTAAAACTAGTAAAATCAAATTCTATACGCTTCATTTTGAATTAAATTCTTATATAAACTGTTTCTTAAGCCCAATTGTTGCAAATGTGAAATCTAAAAATTATGTAAGGGTCAATTCATGCAAAGTATTCGATGACCGTGTAATCGACCTTCACGGATTTGAACCAAATTTTGACAGATTGTTCATTTTAGGCCAGAAAGCAAAAATTCTAAATTTGGTGCCGATTGGTACTCCCCACGATTAATGGTAGCATCTCTTTTTTGAAAGGAAATACCCGTTTTGTCGAACCTTTTTATTTGCATTTGCTTATACTTAGATAAATATGAAAATATTAGGTTTAGAAACTATTTTCACACTTTCACATTCCAATTTTAATTATAGTAGTCCAGTAAAAATGGCTTTTTTGGGCGTTTTGGGCTGAAAATTTTCATATAGAAATCAACACGTCTTCGGAACTTAATTCGACTCTTTGTTAACGCTGTGCTAGTTACCATCCATATGGGTCATTTCACGCGAAGTGTCCGAGCCCCATGTAATCGACCTTCATTTGAACCAAATGTCGCCTTCAATTTGAACCAAATGTCGCCAGATTGTTCGTTTTCGGTCAGAAAGTAAAAATCGAAAATTTGGTACCGATCGGACATTCCCGCGATTAATGGGAGCACCTCCATTTTTAAGGAAAATACCCTTTTTTGTGAAAACCTCTTATTTTCTTTTGCTTATATCTCCGGAAGTATTGGGTATAGAAAGACACTATTTTTACATTTTTAAAGGAAATTATTCAAGGAATTCGAATTTTTTTATTTTTAAGCTCCAGTGCTGCCAAATATTTTTAAACTCAATTTGAAAACTAAATTTTTATTTTTCTCTCAATGAAGACAATTTGATCTCAAAAATTCTAACTTCATCGTATTTTGCAGATTTTTTTACATAAGAATCGCTTATCGCCTCGAGGTATTCTTTGCCAATCCCGAGATACAGCGTTTTAAAGCAAGCGATACTCCATTTTTATGTAAAATTTTGTTTCTTTTGCTTTTATCTCAGACAATATCAAGTTTAGAAAGACACTATTTTCACATTTTCAAAGGAAATTACCCAAGGAATTCAAAAAAGATATTATTTTTGAGCACAAGTGCTGCAAAGTATTTTTAAGCTCAATTTGAAAACCAAATTTCCATTTTTCTCTCAATGAAGACAATTTTAACTCAAGAATTTCAACTTCATCGTGTTTCGCAGAGTTTTTTACATAAGAATCACTCATCGCCCCTAGGTATTCTTTGCCGATCCCGAGATATAGCGTTTTAAATCAAGCAATACCCCATTTTTTATGTAAAATTAGGCCATTACAAATATTTTATAAAGTGTTTGTCCTTCCGGTGTTCGGCCACTGAAAACAAAGTGAATTTTTTAATCGAGCAAAAAAAAACATGGATTTTAGGAATTTTTATTTAAGGTTTAAACGTGAAAACCGAATCTATTCTTGCTTATAATATATACGTTACTAGCTGACCCGACAAACTTCGTATTGCCACAAATTAACCTGTGTTGTACATAAATCATGAATCTCGGATGATCTTTGTCACTATCTCGAGTTTTGCAAGCCCCCCAGTGGGCGGCGCTTCCGACGGCGGGTCACCGGCAACACTCGCGACCGGCTCGTCCTGAATGATCTAGTGTTACTATAGATAGTTTTTGTGGTCTTGTTATTGATTAATGTTTTATGGAAGAGTCTCGAACTTCTCGAGTTGGATTAGTTTTTGAGTTTCGCAAAAATTTCTGTTTTATTTGTATGAGAGTCCATATCCCCCTACCACATGGGTGAGAGGTCTCTAACTATCATAAAATAAATTCAAGACTCAAAAATCTCCTACATGCTAAATTTGGTTCCATTTGCTTGATTAGTACTCAAATTATAAGGAAATTTGTATTTCATTTGTATGGGAGCCCCCCCCCCTCCTAAAAAGGTAAGAAGTCCTAATTCATAATGAGAAAAATGGTTGCCTCCAAAAACACCCACATGCCAAATATGGTTCCATTTGCTTGATTAGTTCTCGAATTATGAGGAAATTTGTATTTCATTTGTGTAGAAGCCCCCCCTCTTGAAGTGTGGAAGGATCCTAATTCACCGTAGAAAATATTTTTGCCTCCAAAAACCTCCACATGCCGAATTTGGTTCTATTTGCTTGATTAGTTCTCGAGTTATGGGGAAATTTGTATTTCATTTGTATTGGAGCCCCCCCTCCTAATGTGGGAAGAGGTCCTAATTCATCACAGAAAAAATTCTTGCCTCCAAAAACACCTACACGCCAAATTTGGTTCCATTTGCTTGATTAGTTCTCGTGTTATGAGGAAATTTGTATTTCGTTTGTATAGGACCCCCCCTCCTAAAGTGGGGAGGGGTCCCAATTCATCATTGAAAAAAAAAATTGTCTCCAAAAACACACATATGCCAAATTTGGTTCAATTCGCTTGATTAGTTCTCGAATTATGAGGAAATTTGTATTTCATTTGTACAGGAGCCCCTCCTCTTAAAGTGGGGAGGGGTCCTAATTCACCATAAAAAATTTTCTTGCTCTCGAAAACCTTCACATGCCAAATTTGGTTGCATTTGCTTGATTAGTTCTCGAGTTATGAGAAAATTTGTATGGAAGCCCCCCCTCTTAAAGGGGAGAGGAGTTATAATTCCTCTTATAAAGAGGGGAGGGGTCTCAATTCACCATAGAATAAATTCTTGTCACCAAAAAAACACTCACATGCCAAATGTTGTTCTATTTGCTTGATTAGTTCTCGAGTTAGGAGGAAATTTGTGTTTCATTTGTACAGGAGCCCCCCCTCTTAGAGTGGGGAGGGGTCCTAATTCACCGTAGAAAATTTTCCTGCCCTCGAAAGCCTTCACATGCCAAATTTGGTTCCATTTGCTTGATTAGTTTTCGAGTTATGAGGAAATTTGTATGGAAGCCCCCCCCCCTCTTAAAGGGGAGAGGAGTTACAATTCCCCTTATAAAGAGGGAGGGGTCTCAATTTACCATAGAATAAATTCTTGTCACCGAAAACACCCACATGCCAAATTTGGTTCTATTTGCTTGATTAGTTCTCGAGTTATGAGGAAATTTGTATTTCATTTGTATAGGAGCCCCCCCCCCTCCTAAAGTGGGGAGAGGTTCTTATTCATCATAGAAAAAATTCTTGCCTCCAAAAATACCTACATGCCAAATTTGGTTCCATTTGCTGGATTAGCTCTCGAGTTATAAGGAAATTTGAATTTCGTTTGTATAAGAGCCCCTCCCCCCCACTTAAAGTGGGGAGGGATCCCAATTCATCATAGAAAAAAATTTTGTCTCCAAAAACACACACATGCCAAATTTGGTTCCATTTGCTTGATTAGTTCTCGAGTTATGAGGAAATTGGTATTTCATTTGTACAGGAGCCCTCCCTCTTAAAGTGAGGAGGGGTCCTAATTCAACATAGAAAATTTTCTTGCCCTCGAAAACTTTCACATGCCAAATTTGGTTCCATTTGCTTGATTAGTTCTCGAGTTATGAGGAAATTTGTATGGAAGCCCCCCCTCTTAAAGGGGAGAGGAGTTATAATTCCCCTTATAAAGAGGGGAGGGGTCTCAAATTACCCTAGAATAAATTCTTGTCACCGAAAACACCCACATGCCAAATTTGGTTCTATTTGCTTGATTAGTTCTCGAGTTATGCAGAAATTTGTGTTTCATTTGTATGGGAGCCCCCCCTCTTAGTGGGGGGAGGGGTCTCTAACCATCACTAAAACCTTTCCTGGCCCCAAAAACCTCTACATGCAAATTTTCACGCCGATTGGTTCAGTAGTTTTTGATTCTATAAGGAACACAGGACAGACAGACAGAAATCCTTCTTTATAGGTATAAACTAGCTGACCCGACAAACTTCGTATTGCCACAAATTAACCTGTGTTGTACATAAATCATGAATCTCGGATGATCTTTGTCACTTCTCGAGTTTTGCAAGCCCCCCAGTGGGCGGCGCTTCCGACGGCGGGTCACCGGCAACACTCGCGACCGGCTCGTCCTGAATGATCTAGTGTTACTATAGATAGTTTTTGTGTTCTTGTTATTGATTAATGTTTTATGGAAGAGTCGAATTTCTCGAGTTGGATTAGTTTTTGAGTTTCGCAAAAATTTCTGTTTTATTTGTATGAGAGTCCATATCCCCCTACCACAGGGGTGAGAGGTCTCTAACTATCATAAAATAAATTCAAGACTCAAAAATCTCCTACATGCTAAATTTGGTTCCATTTGCTTGATTAGTACTCAAATTATAAGGAAATTTGTATTTCATTTGTACAGGAGCCCCTCCTCTTAAAGTGGGGAGGGGTCCTAATTCATCATAAAAAATTTTCTTGCTCTCGAAAACCTTCACATGCCAAATTTGGTTGCATTTGCTTGATTAGTTCTCGAGTTATGAGAAAATTTGTATTTCGTTTGAATGGGAGCCCCCCCCCTCCTAAAAAGGTAAGAAGTCCTAATTCATCATGGGAAAAATGGTTGCCTCCAAAAACACCCACATGCCAAATATGGTTCCATTTGCTTGATTAGTTCTCGAATTATGAGGAAATTTGTATTTCATTTGTGTAGAAGCTCCTCCTCTTGAAGTGTGGAAGGATCCTAATTCACCGTAGAAAATATTTTTGCCTCCAAAAACCTCCACATGCCGAATTTGGTTCTATTTGCTTGATTAGTTCTCGAGTTATGGGGAAATTTGTATTTCATTTGTATTGGAGCCCCCCCCTCCTAATGTGGGAAGAGGTCCTAATTCATCACAGAAAAAATTCTTGCCTCCAAAAACACCTACATGCCAAATTTGGTTCCATTTGCTGGATTAGTTCTCGAGTTATGAGGAAATTTGTATTTCGTTTGTATAGGACCCCCCCTCCTAAAGTGGAGAGGGGTCCCAATTCATCATTGAAAAAAAAATTGTCTCCAAAAACACACACATGCCAAATTTGGTTCAATTCGCTTGATTAGTTCTCGAGTTATGAGGAAATTTGTGTTTCATTTGTACAGGAGCCCCTCCTCTTAAAGTGGGGAGGGGTCCTAATTCACCATAGAAAATTTTCTTGCTCTCGAAAACCTTCACATGCCAAATTTGGTTGCATTTGCTTGATTAGTTCTCGAGTTATGAGGAAATTTGTATGGAAGTCCCCCCTCTTAAAGGGGAGAGGAGTTATAATTCCTCTTATAAAGAGGGGAGGGGTCTCAATTCAGCATAGAATAAATTCTTGTCACCAAAAAAAACACCCACATGCCAAATGTTGTTCTATTTGCTTGATTAGTTCTCGAGTTAGGAGGAAATTTGTATTTCATTTGTACAGGAGCCCCCCCTCTTAGAGTGGGGAGGGGTCCTAATTCACCGTAGAAAATTTTCTTGCCCTCGAAAACCTTCACATGCCAAAGTTGGTTCCATTTGCTTGATTGGTTCTCGAGTTATGAGGAAATTTGTATGGAAGCCCCCCCTCTCAAAGGGGAGAGGAGTTACAATTCCCCTTATAAAGAGGGAGGGGTCTCAATTTACCATAGAATAAATTCTTGTCACCGAAAACACCCACATGCCAAATTTGGTTCTATTTGCTTGATTAGTTCTCGAGTTATGAGGAAATTTGTATTTCATTTGTATAGGAGCCCCCCCTCCTAAAGTGGGGAGAGGTTCTTATTCATCATAGAAAACATTCTTGCCTCCAAAAACACCTACATGCCAAATTTGGTTCCATTCGCTGGATTAGCTCTCGAGTTATAAGGAAATTTGTATTTCGTTTGTATAGGAGCCCCCCCCCCCTCTTAAAGTGGGGAGGGGTCCCAATTCATCATAGAAAAAAATTTTGTCTTCAAAAACACACACATGCCAAATTTGGTTCCATTTGCTTGATTAGTTCTCGAGTTATGAGGAAATTGGTATTTCATTTGTACAGGAGCCCCCCTCTTAAAGTGAGGAGGGGTCCTAATTCAACATAGAAAATTTTCTTGCCCTCGAAAACCTTCACATGCCAAATTTGGTTCCATTTGCTTGATTACTTCTCGAGTTATGAGGAAATTTGTATGGAAACCCCCCCTCTTAAAGGGGAGAGGAGTTATAATTCCCCTTATAAAGAGGGGAGGGGTCTCAAATTACCCTAGAATAAATTCTTGTCACCGAAAACACCCACATGCCAAATTTGGTTCTATTTGCTTGATTAGTTCTCGAGTTATGCAGAAATTTGTGTTTCATTTGTATGGGAGCCCCCCCTCTTAGTGGGGGGAGGCGTCTCTAACCATCACTAAAACCTTTCCTGGCCCCAAAAACCTCTACATGCAAATTTTCACGCCGATTGGTTCAGTAGTTTTTGATTCTATAAGGAACACAGGGCAGACAGACAGAAATCCTTTTTTATAGGTATAGATTATTTTCTATGTCAAAATATACGAAAAAAGACAAAAACGAAGGAAAATTTTTTTGGACGATTTTCGGAAATACCATTGTTCGAATTTCCATTTCTGTTTCGTGCTAGAAGCGTTAATTCAACTCGTACACTCATTTTTCGAGTTTTTCAGACTGTAGAGCCCACAGACAATTGATTTTATAAAAAGAAATTTGACTCATATCCTACAAGTTATTTTTTTGCCTCCCGATTTTTCAAGCCAATCTCCAAGGGAGGGGGGGTGGTGTCGACAAAAACTTTCAATATGATTTGCAATGGCCTTATAAGCAAAATAACTTTTTTTAAAGCAAGGCATGATTCTCTTCGCAATGTAAAAATACTTTAGCAAATTGGAAAAGCATTTATACGGTATATAAAAGGGTTTTTTTTAACAGTGTTGCCAACTTTTCAGTTTCCTGCACGATTAGTGACATTAGTTAAGGGCCTCCTAGCAACAATAAATGCAATAAACAAGGAAGGTAAGATCTCATGTCAATTAACGAGATGAAAAACAGTAAATTCAGTTTTCAAATTGAGTTTAAAAATATTTGGCAGCACTGGTGCTCAAAAATAATATCTTTTTCGAACTCCTTACGTGATTTCCTTTGAAAATGTGAAAATAGTGTCTTTCTAAACCTAATACTTCCGGAGATATTTCACACTTTATGGCTTAGATTGGTTGAAAAGTAGGCTATACATGAAGGACAAATAGACAAAGGCATTTGGACGATGTCACAATAGGTCAAAATACTGGTTGTAGTGATGATGTTACAGACAAAACGAATTATAAAATAGGTATTCAAAAATCTATTACTAGTAGAACATACTTTGAATAAAACTGTCCCGAAATGGTCCTTAAAAAGCACTTATAAAGGTCATTCCGAGATTGATATGTTTAATTAAACCGAGCTTCATGTCTTCACTGTATAACAATCAATGATTGTTATTTATTTATTTATTTATTTATTTATTAGGGATAATTCATCTGACCTTTAATTTGTCTACATGAATAAAACTTAACTTAAATAAAATCCAAACTACGTAGCTTGTGCGCAAACAAGTGCGTTGGTTCACCGAAATTGAACAGTTCCTCCACCTT
This sequence comes from Sabethes cyaneus, assembly GCF_943734655.1. Taxonomy (NCBI): domain Eukaryota; kingdom Metazoa; phylum Arthropoda; class Insecta; order Diptera; family Culicidae; genus Sabethes; species Sabethes cyaneus. Next base: position 45,150,184 of record NC_071353.1, on the reverse strand, counting down.
CGAAAAAGTTCTAATGCATTCAGTAATTGGCTCGTTGTAACCGAATGCGGTCCGGTGAAACTGCGTTTGCAATAATCCCGTTGTGCGTAATGGTCGTCGTGATGCCCGGAAATTGAGCATGGTCAATAGCGTTGGAGAGTCAACTTCGTCGTTAATAATTTTGGCTACAAATAATGCCTGTTGCATTTTGCGTCTACGTTCTAGTGTGTCAAGTTCCAGTAAACGGCATCTATCTGCATAAGGGGGCAAGTTATCTGGGTGGTTCCATGGAAGATGTCGTAAAGCAAATCGGATAAATTTTCTTTGCACGCGTTCAATCCGTATGTTCCAGGTTAGCTGTTTAGGGAACCACACCAAACTACAATTCTCCAACAGCGGGCGAACTAGGGCGCAATACAGACAATGTGGATCCTCAAAATTTCGTCCAATCTTAAAAATGAATCCAAGCTGCCGAGATGCTTTAGATATAATTAGCTCACGATGCAAGTTAAACGTCAATTTTGGGTCCAGTAAGACGCCAAGATCACTAACTTGGTCCACTTTGCGCAACTCAATACCATCAATAGTGTAGCTGAAGCAAATCGGGGTTTTGATGCGGTAAAAACTCATCACCTCGCATTTAGCAATGCGCACAATGAGCCAGTTCAGTTTGCACCATTCACCAAACACATCAAGCAACTCTTGCAGGCGGTGGCAGTCGTCAATATTTTGTATTGGAGCAAACAATTTCAGGTCGTCAGCGTACATTAATTTGCAACCAATACCAAGCGATAAAGTGACGTCGTTAAAAAACAACAAGAAAAGCAAAGGTCCCATGTTGCTACCTTGGGGAACTCCAGACTTATTAGTAAACACCGATGAGATACTGGAGCCGAGTTTTACACGCAATACTCTACCATTGAGATATGAGTACAGCCATTTCACCATTTGTTGAGAAGCACCAAGCCGAGATAGTTTTCGTAAAAGTATTGTATGGTCAATTCGATCGAATGCCGCTTTTAAATCTGTATAAATAACATCGACTTGTTTCTTGTCTTCCATTTGCGAAATACACATTGATGTAAATTCTAACAGATTAGTACAGACAGACCGACCAGGCATGAAACCGTGCTGAGCCGTTGAGATATAGTTCTTAGTGCGGGACAGTATCACACTACTTACAATTATTTCAAATAATTTAGATGCCGCCGAGAGACAGGTGATTCCACGGTAATTCCTCACATTATGACGATCGCCAGATTTAAATACCGGGAACATAAACGACTGTTTCCAAATATCAGGAAATACGCCTTGCTCGAATGACTTATTGAAAATTGAACATAACGGATAAGCCAACACTGAGATGCAACGACTCAAAACTACGGCTGAAATGTTATAATTTACTCTCAGTTAAACGATAAACAAGCCTAAGCGCCAAGAAGACCCCTTTCTAGATTACATTTAATTAAAGTAAAACTTAATTAATCTCAACGCATGACTAAATACATATGTGTCCTTGAAAGGAACCAGTGCTTGAGTGCTTGATTTGCATGGAGCATGTACACATTTACCATTCTTGGTATCTGTGTCACTCAATAATTGAACGCCAGCGGCTTGTACACCCGGTTTCACTTTTCACATACATTATAAACCAGTAACTCATCCTGTTTGACTAAACACTGAAGCAATTTAAACGATTATCAGTCAACTGTGGGGTGCAATCAATTAAATATTTTCTACGCTTCTGGTGGCATACACAAGTGGTACACAAACCAACCTTACCCTCCATCCCACCATTAGTCGCATCAACCATTATAGGTAATGCCGATAGCTGCTTATCACCCGTGCACTGATGACGGCATCATGTGCATCTATTATCCAGTACTTGTTTGCCTATATCAGAAGATTTTGCGTATAAGCGAAAGTTATTGAATATCATGCTCAGAAATCCCTATCAATGTGTAACTATCAATTCCCTGATAAGTGACTCATAGTCATTATCTTGATATCCATGTTATCTAAGTACTTGAAATGGTGTATAAGTAAATAAAGGTCAAAAGTACATAGTATTTGTAGCAATTTTATATTTTTCCGCTAATCAAAGTGACTTTGATGACTCGTCCGTAGTATAACAATTATATAGATTGTTCCTTTCTCATCAAATCTTGAAAGCAATTGAATGATTTATTACTACCGCTAGTTCATAACATAATGTCACGAAAGCACATTATGCGAGTGGCAGTTATGTTCTACTTACCTATTTACGCTTGATAACTCATCAAAAAGCCCATAGTAATATTATGAATGAACGGCAATCGAAAGTTAATTCATCATGAATATATGTCCACAGTTACCTACGTTGGATTGTCGAGAGCTGGTCGACAATAACGCTCAGATTCAAAGTAACTCAACCAAATCACGTCAGCACTGTCAACGCCACTCTACCAGCAGCGCTGAAAGTCAAGTGACAAATCGTATCCATCCGTGGCGACCCGTCACGCCAAAGTTACTATGCTACGATAACGCAAAGTTAGTTGGTTGCTTCGAATAAGCATTCCACATTTCACCAGCTACCCAGCGCGGGTCTGCGGAAACGGCTTCATAAGAATGTCGGTCAATCATATACTGCGTGTCCGGTATGAACTTCAGATTCGGATGAGCAAACTTTTTTTCCATTTTTAGTACGTTAAGGTAAAGACCTATACTAGGCAGAGCCTAGTTCCTTCGATCTTTCAGTTGGGTAGATACGTGTGAAAATCTCAGCCCACGCTAAGACGCACAGTTCAACGACTTCCGCGGGAGATTCGAGTGCACACTTTACCATCGAATGAGGGAGAAACTCAACCGCCCATAAAACTCATTCGGTTTGGTACTGCGAGCGTGAGCAATCAATTGTTGAGACCATAATTTTAGCACTATGTTTCTCTTTTTATTGTCCATCGTAGCTCATTTGAATCGGCGTCATTGCACAAATTCCAAACAATCGACTGAAGCGACTTTTTGGAGTGATACAGCTTGCAGACAATTTCGACGACGCGTGATTCGCCGAGAGATCGAAAGTGAAAGCAGAGGAAGCTGTCGTTACCGGTGCTCCGGCGGTCACTTGAACTTGACCAGCAACAACGCGGCGCCGGTAGCAGCGGCGGTCAAATCGGGGTGATGAAGACGCGCACTGAAGGGAGGGTTATCGGATTTCTTAACTCGATTGGATTTCGGGCCGGATTTGAGACTGCGTGAGGCGAGACTTGTGCAACACGAGAGCGACAAATTTCAATTTCACTTTTCTTTTCGCTTGCAACATCACACCAGCATGCAGAGGCAGCCAAAGTTGAGAGAGTACCTACTGATGAGATCATCCGATCGTGCTGGAAAAAAGTTGCGTTGTTTTAGCGAGACAGTTGTACCGGTTACAGCACTGGTTGTGTGAATTAGTTTACAAAGAAACTTGACGTCATTATTACGACAGTCACTCGATGCGACACGAACGATGAACATGCTTCCGATGCGGAGAAGGTTTTGTTAACGGGATTAGCGCTTGCATCTGTGACTAACTGTTACATCAATAACTATTTGATGATCATCATTTAGGTTTTTCTTGTAAAATGATGTGAATAACTTGAACATTCTTTCACTTATTTGCACAAAAAGAAAGAAGAGCAATATTCACGATGAACGATAATTACACAGTACATACTTAATAAGCGAAAGGTGAACAATCCAAAAGTGAACAGCTTTCTAATAGTCATTAGGGTGCCAATGATGTGAAAAATGTGATCTACGAATATTGAAACGGGATTTTATACAAAATATTGATTTCCACCTTGTGCTAATTTTCAGCTAAATTGGACTTGTTGTACTTAGCTTAAGATTTTTGAACCCTACAAAATCCCTACGATTTTGACAAATACAAAAAAATACTTAATATTACTTACTTAACATACTTAACAACTTACATTTTTAAGTTACTTACATTTTTTTTACATTATTCGGGGTCAAAAAAAAAATTTTTTTTTAAATCCCAATTTCACGGGGGATGATTTTTCAGTTTTCAAAAAATACAAACTTGCGACGTGCGACGCGAATACTGGCACGGTAACCGTAGCATGGCGGTAGAGGAAATGCTTCGTCCGACACGAGCGTCAGTTCACCAAGGGGGTGCGGCCCAAACAGCGTCTGTTCTCCATGTTAGGGGCGGCTGATTATTATACTCGACCTTGTGCCAGCAGGGACTCTAAACAGTGCTGTGCACGATGGTCCTCCGGCGAGTCAGAGGGTTAGGGCCAGGCCCAACAAGCCGCCCTGGAAAACAAAAAGTTACCAACAACGAAGTAGAAAATAGGGATCGGAACAATCAGCGTCGACCTACGCGACGAAATAAGGACTACGATTGGAAACTCGGGACATGGAATCGCTCGGCTTGCCGGGTTGCGATAGGATCATCTATGATGAACTACATTCCCGAAACTTCGAAGTCGTAGCACTGCAGGAACTTTGCTGGACAGGACAGAAGGTATGGAAAAGCGGGCATCGAGCGGCTATTTTCTACCAGAGCTGTGGCACCACCAACGAGCTAGGAACCGGCTTTATAGTACTGGGAAAGATGCGCCAGCGTGTGATTGGTTGGCAACCGATCGACGCAAGGATGTGCAAGTTGAGGGTTAAGGGTCGTTTCTTCAATTACAGTATCATTAATGTGCACTGCCCTCACGAAGGGAGACCCGATGACGAGAAGAAGGCGTTTTACGCGCAGCTGGAGCAGGTGTATGATGGCTGTCCGCGACGGGACGTGAAAGTCGTCATCGGTGACATGAACGCGCAGGTAGGACGAGAAGCTATATATAGACCGGTAATCGGGCCAAACAGCCTGCATGCCACAACAAACGACAACGGTCAACGATGCGTAAATTTTGCAGCTTCCCGCGGGCCGAAGTACCTTCTTTCCCCGCAAAGATATCCACAAGGCCACCTGGAGATCACCAGACCACCGAATAGAAAACCAAATTGACCATATTCTAATCGATGGTCAATTCTTCTCTGATGTTATAAACGTTTGCACCTACCGCAGTGCGAATATAGATTCGGACCATTTCCTAGTTGCAGTCTGCATGAGCTCAAAACTCTCGACGGTGTATAACACGCGTCGAAGTTGTACGCTGCGACCCAACATCGAGCAGCTACGAGATACCGGAGTTGCCTAGGAATACGCGCGGCAGCTGGAAGCAGCGCTACCAACGGAAGAGCAACTTGACGCAGCAATTCTTGAAGATGGTTGGAAAGGCATTAAGACCGCCATCGGTAGTACTGCTCTAGCGGCACTAGGTACAATGAATCCTAATCGAAAAAACGATTGGTTCGACAGCGAATGCGAGCAATTAGTGCAGGAGAAGAATGCAGCACGTGCGAGAATGCTGCAACACCGTACGAGGGCGAATGTGGAGCGATATAAACAAGCACGGAACAGTCAAAACTCGGTCTTCCGGAGGAAAAAGCGCCAACAGGAAGAACGAGATCGCGAGGCGATGGAAGAACTGTACCGTGCTAACGATAAACGCAAGTTCTACGAGAAGTTAAACCGTTCGCGCAAAGGCTAGGTGCCGCAGGCCGATATGTGTCAAGACTCAGACGGTAATCTTCTCACGAACGAACGTGAGGTGATCAAGAGCTGGAAGCAGTATTATGACGAGCACCTTAACAGCGATGTAGCTGAACATGGAGGTGACGATATGGCAATAGATCTTGGAGCACGTGCAGAAGACTACAGAATACCAGCCCCCGACCTCCAGGAGGTAGCAGAAGAGATCGGCCGGTTGAAGAACAATAAAGCGGCTGGGGCTGATCAGCTACCCGGCGAGCTGCTGAAATACGGTGGTGACGCACTGGCTAGAACGCTGCATCAGGTCATTGTCAAGATTTGGGAGGAGGAGCTACTACCGGAGGAGTGGACGGAAGGCATCGTGTGTCCGATCTACAAAAAGGGCGACAAGTTGGATTGTTGTAATTACCGCGCAATCACACTGTAGAACGCCGCCTACATGGTACTCTCCCAAATTTTATGTCGTCGATCATCACCATTTGCAAAGGAGTTCGTAAGGCAATATCAAGCGGGATTCATAGGTGCCCGTGCCACCACGGATCAGATTTTCGCGCTTCGGTAAGTGTTGCAGAAATGTCGCGAATACAACGTGCCCACGCATCATTTATTCATCGACTTCAAATCGGCGTATGACACGATCGATCGAGATCAGCTATGGCAGATTATGCACTACTACGGATTTCCGGATAAACTAACGTGATTGGTTAAGGCGACGATGGATCGAGTAATGTGTGTTGTTCGAGTATCAGGGGCAGTCTCGAGTTCCTTTGGATCTCGAAGAGGGTTACGGCAAGGTGATGGGCTTTCATGTTTGCTGTTTAACATCGCTTTGGAAGGTGTGATAAGAAGAGCGGGTATAGACACGAGTGGCACTATATTCACGAAGTCCGTCCAGCTTCTTGGTTTCGCTGACGACGTTGACATCATTACACGTACCTTTGAGAGGATGGCGGGAACGTACATCGGACTGAAAGCTGAAGCCAAACGGATTGGACTTGTCATTAATGTATCGAAAACAAAATACTTGTAAAGAAGAGCCAATCCTTTGGTACTACCTAGTTTGCTTATCAGGTTGCTGGGGAGTGGCTTGCCTCTTCAACTGGTTTGAATTCTCTCGATTTCTATGCTTGGGGTTACATGCTAAGCAAGCACAGAAGACGAATCGATTTGCTCTCTTTCAATCGGATGATACCTTCTCCGACGCGACGAGTTTTGTTTTGCATTTGCAGTGCTTTGCTGCTTTGCTCTGCCGGCGAGTGAGCATCAGTTCGGTTTCATCTTTCTTTTTCTGCCGGAGCGCTACAGAAAGCATGCTCTCAAGGTCACGGAGCAAATCGTTCCAATCCTTATAATTCGCATATTCTTTTTGTGACACGGAACGTATGGTCTCGTGTCTCCAGTGTGCGAAGAAAATATTAGTTCTGCTTGCCGTTGTGCTCCTCTTGCGCAAGATGAGTGGTCGTAAGAGAAAACAGTATTCAGGCATCGTCCGGAGGGAGAGGAAACGGTTAAACAGAAAACGATAGCAACTTGATCGTTGTGAGAAGCAGATTGCTCTGTCTCTGTATGCATAAAATGAGCAAAATGAAGCCTGCCTCACACTAATCATGTGTAGCTTTCGCTTGGTGAGACGGAGCAGAATCTTGTTGGAAGCAGTATGGTGCATACTTGTAGTGTTTTTTGAACCTGGGATGGGCAAATGGTTCTTCAAAATATCATAGATTTAATATTTAGTGTTGATTTTAGGACCAGGTTCAATGAACCGCAATGGAATCGTCAAATTTTTGGAGAAACATTCCCATACCACCACGCTGGAAACACTCTGAAACCTTTGAACAGCCAGCTTGTCCCGAGGAATATCAGAACGATGTGTTGCACATTTTGTTGGTTGTGGTGATCCTGTAGCATGAACATTTTTTCATCCGAAAACAGAGTTTCACAATCACCGTGCCACTTGAGCAGCTACCGACAACTTCCGACTCCTACAACCTTCTGCTTTTCAGTCTAACCGTGCATCCGTTGTTTTTTTGTATGAAATCAATCGAAGATCATCTTTCAACATATTGTTCATAGTTGACTGTGAAATTCCTAGCCCCTTGGCTATCTTACGTTCTGACCCAAGTAACAATTTGGGTTTTATTACACTCTTATGCTGGCATTTTAGACCAAAATTGGTCATGAAAACCTTCATAAGAGTACAATAAAACTAACACTGTTGCTTGGGGACTGATTCGGGTTTTGCCCAACTTGCTCTATTACTTGTTTAGCGGCTTTCAGTGTTTTTACAATGCGTTTACGGTTAGATTTGGGGAATATTTTCCAAGAACCAGTTTTCTTGTATCGCTAGATGGTACGGAAGATGAATCATTCGTTTATTCCGAGCAGTTACAACTTCTTTAAAATATCACACGGTCGAAATTTTTCAAAAACCGATTTTCATTTCCTTCATTGTGATCGTCTATGGATTCTTCTACACATACATAATATGATTCTATATGGAAGCAGTAAAGTAATGTAATAATGATCGTCAGCGGGGATAAATTTAATTATTTGCAACAGATAAAATAACTGATGATTGCCATAATTATGCTACAACTTCTTATTTTACTAGTAAAAAGCCGGTACGGCCCTTACCGTATTAAGAATTCCTTTCTATTGTACTCGTCCTGGGCTACTAGTCGTCAATTTGCTGCGCGTCTCGACACAATCTGCTTCAATCTGGTCGAGCCGTCTAGCACGTTGGGTCACTCTATTCCTGGTGCCGGAGGGGAGGGGTTCTTGAAGAGAACGGATTTCATTGCACAGCCGTCCGGCATCCTTGTGATGTGGCCGGCCCAACGTAGTCTCCCAACTTTCGCCAGGTGTACGATGGGAATCTTTACAAGTACTCCGCCAAAAATAGTCCACAGCACCTTTCTCTCAAATACGGCAAGCGCACGTATGTATTCCGTAAGCAAAGTTGCTGTTTTTCAAGTCCGCAGAGACCCGCGGTCTAATTAGCGTTTTATACATCGTTAGGTGTGTGCGGCGGCGTATGCTCCTTGAACGAAGCGTCTTGCGGAAGAAGCCGTAGGCTCGACTTCCAGCTTGAATGCGTCGTTTAATCTCCTTACTCGTATATTATTGTCGGCGGTGACCAGAGTTCCCAAATAGTCGAACGCATCAACCACTTCCAGTTCATTACAGTCAATAGTCGCTGTCCGTGGGAGGCAAATATTGTATTCTCTGTAGTCTCTTCCTACCATATATTTGGTTTTCGACGCACTGATTTGTAACCCAATCCTCCTAGCCTCCGTTTTTTGTGGCGTAGATTACCACCGTCGTCGTTCCAATGTTTCTAGTAATGATGTCGAGGTCGTGCGAAGGCTGGCAGTAGGCTACTTTCGTTGAAGATCGCTTGTCGTTTCGATGCCCGCTCGGCGGACCTCATCTTCGATTGCGATGTTGAATAACCCTCTGCGCGGTTCAAATGGACTCGAGAATAAGTCTGTCTCGAGAAATTTCGTGTCTACCGAAATTCAACAAAATTGGGCGAAATTTACCATAGCGTCTAATGTAGTTTAATTGTGATCTACTATAAAATCTAGGGTAGATTACGAACGGTTTCGTTGAATTTCGGTAAACACTAAATCACGCACAGCTTTACTCGAAAGCCCCAAAATACGCTCGCTACAGGGTAACTTTGACACGACTGACGTCAGTTTGTCCGGAAACCCGTACTCGGCATTATCTGCCATAGTTTTTCGTGCTCGACTGTATCTTATGCTGCCCTGATATTCACGAAAATATGATGCGTGGGTACGTTGTACTCCCGACATGTTTAGAGGATTTGTTGGAGAGTGAAAATTTGATTCATAGTAACACGGGCCCTACGAATTATCTTGCTATTGGGGATAGACGACGTAACAAAATTTGGGACAACAACTTGGAGGCGGCGGTGACCAGCGTAATGAGGCGGTAATAACAGCAATCTAGCTGATCACGCTTTTTGTATATGGGACAAACCACACCTTCATTCGCTCTTCCGGTAGGTTCCCCTCCTCCTCCCAAATTCTAGAAATTATCCAGTGAAGTGCCGTTGTTAGCGGTTTTGGCCATTTTTAGAGTTCTGCCGCATGTCGGTCCCTTTCGGTGACTCCATTATTTTTCAGCTGACCAATTTTTTGCCGGATCTTTATGAAGTTGGAAGCCGGTACGCTGTTATCGATTGTTGGCATTCCTAGATTAACTTCCGTTCCGGCTCCTTCTATTATATCGCCATTGAGATGTGCATCGAAGAGCATCTCGACCCTACGTATATCAAGCTTCGATGTGTATCCTTTACGAGATTGGTTCACCTTCTCATAGAACTTGCGCTGCTTGGCCCGGAGTACTTGTCCTAGCTGTTCAGGGTCTCTGTTCTTCTTCTGGCACTTTTTCCTCCTCAGGATTGTAGTCAACTCAAATGCTAATAAATGCTTGGGTAGTTTTTCCAAGTTCGTTTTTCCTTTGCATCGCTTGTTGGCGGCATTTCCCGTCAAACTAGCCATTTCGTGCGCTCGAGCGTTCTTCGCCTAACATCGCGGTTGTGGCCTCATTGACGGCCGAGCGTGTCCTGCTCTATCCGGCTCCGATGGCCGAAGCACCTGGCTTCATCCAGTACGTGCGCGTTGTTAACCAAGGAGGGCGGCTTTGTCGTGAAGTAGACACTGTCAATAGTTTTCCATTGATGACAATATGGTAGATTTGGTTCAAGGTTCGTTGGTCAGATGTTATCCAGGAGGCTTTGAGATATCTTTGCGGGGAAAGAAAGTACTTCTGATCACCAGGCCTCGGGAAAATGTGCAAAGTTAATGCATCGCTGACTGTTATCGCTCGTATCCGTGCGCAGGCTATGGGGCTATGCATCTCTGCTGATCTGGACGACCGTAACCCCGATGACGATCTTGATGTCTCCTGCGGTGTAGACCCACAACACCATTTTTGGTTCGAGGTCCCATGCTTTTCCTACCATTTTAAAACATATTCATGGGCAGTGTTTGCCTTGCTAATTATTGAATCTAAGTGTGCGTAGCAAGATAGTTTCGCGTCTAGTATTGCTCCCAGATATTTAACTGAGACGCTACATTTAATTTCTTCTTCTCCAAGGTGTAGAGACTGTAATTTCAGTTTCTTCTTCCTAGGGAAAGGCACAATTGTTGCAGGTCCAAAGAGAATCGTATACAGGGCACACTTTGGAGGAGACTTAGTTCATAACACTTTGTAGATCGATATTGAACAGCAGCCATGAGAATCCGTTACCTTGACGCAGTTCCCTATAGGATTCGTGTAAACTCGACAATCTGCTCGAAATCTGCATACAACACTGCGCCTTACCCATCTCACCAGTTTTCCGTGAAAGCCTCGTCCTTGATTTTCTTTAGCTCTTTGCGGTCGATAATATCAAGTGCAATTTTGAAGGCAATAAACAAATGGTGCGTGGGAATCCTGCATTTTTGGCCGTTTTGGAGTTTTTTCCGTAATGTAAATATTCAATCCGTCGTTGAACGCCTTTTATTGAAGCAAACTTGATTATTTTCCCCAAATCTGTTCACAATTGGTGAGAATCGACGGAAAAGTATTTGGGACAGCACTTAGTATGTACAATGTGAAAATAAATCATATTTTTTCAAAATTGAGGTTTTTTGTCACCAAACTCGGGTAATGGATCACCAGAGAAAGTAATTAAAATTATTTTCAGGCTAAAAAAAATTTGGACACCAGAGGGTTAATATTATATGTCTATATACAAAACTCCTTGTACAACTAATCACTGCATGTTCACGTTGTAATTTGCATTTTTTTGTTTCTTTTTAGGTAAGGTTACGGTGAATTCAGCTTCCAAAAGATGAAATGATGGAAACAAAATTGTGATACAAAGCTAAGACTCAAATGGTAACGAACATGACTGGATTACGTGACGGTCTTATTTAGGCTTATATGTTTAGGAAACTATGTTATGATTATTTTCCAATTCTACTCAAAAACTCTTTCAATTTATTGACAAGTGTGATCAAACTCTTGTTCTCATGTTATTTTTGTAACAAAAGAGTATACATTTACTGTACTAGGTAAAGTTAGTTTTTGTCATAGTAGTCTGAATATTTTCAATTTAGAGCTTCCATTAACTTCTAGTATCTCAAGTTGAGATTCTCAACCTGCCTTCGATTGCGAGACCAACTAGTGCTTGCCATAGCTATTGAAATTTCAAGTGTGCTTTATTTACCGAGTTGTCAAGTTTCGGAAACGTCAACATTCAGGACTGCTCCTTGCAGTGTCGCTATTGTTCGGCTAGAGTGTAACGGGACAAGCTGTATAGAAACCTACCGATAAGGCACCGGTTTCGATCATATAAGGCGAGCAAAATTTATTCAATAGATTTCGTAGCCAACAAAAATTTAATTGAAATTTGGTTATTTCATCGTAATCTCGACCGCTCTAGCAACAAACCCTGTTTACATCAATTACCACTAATTGGTTTTTGGAAGTTTATTTTTAATGCGCTGTCCTTTCGTCCCACGAGTCCCGGATACACAATAGGGCGGAAGTGAAATTCCACTCTATGAAAACGTTGTGTTACCCACCCAAGCGTTGCCTAATTAATAGCAACCAATGGCGGAATAGCAAGTCACGGTATCGAACAAGCAAAGCACCAATGACCTGTTTGGTGCTGTAGGAAGTCAAAGTGTACCACAATTTTGGGATTATTTTGAATATGATGCATTTAAAATAGGAGTTTGTCATGGATTCAAAGACAGCAAACTATATAAAGTCGAACTTCATGTTGTCAGAAACGAGTTTAAACCGGATAATCTAAATGATTTTCAACGATGTAGATTTTTCTCCTGTTACTTCTCCATTCATTTCTATTTACATGGACTTTCTAAACTTCTTCATTGAATTCAACACTGAAAAGAAGCAGCCGAATTGACGTAATGGATTTATGTTCCTTCAGGAAATAGATGTTCAGTGAATTAAATCATTGCTCTAACGTTTTTCGATACATTTTACGTTTTCTTATATCTATACTGTACATGTTATTTCATCCGCCGACCTACGACTTTCTGCTACGTAAATCATTCGCTTGACCGGAAAGAAAGCATGCCTTGACGCAAGTAACGGAGTCCGTTCAATGCGAAGAAGGTCGCAAAATTGCTCTTGGCCGTCAACTGATTAAAGTATGGCTCAATTCCCAGGCCTCCTTCGGGTACCTTCGTTAGCTTTCTTTTATTTTTGTTCTATATGGCCATTGTGCTGGCACAATGCTGGCACAATGCTGGCCGTACGCATGGGACTGATGTTTATTTATTTATGATAAGGTGGAAGCGACAGGTCTGCAAATAAGCACTTGCAGCAAATCAATTTGGCTTTGGCATGAAACATCTAGAAAATCTGAAGTATCTTTATATAAAAATGGATTTCTGTCGGGATGTTCCTTATAGAATCAAAAACTACTGAACCAATAGGCGTGAAAATTTGCATGTAGAGGTTTTTGGGGTCAGGAAAGGTTTTAGTGATGGTTAGAGACCCCTCCCCCCACTAAGAGGGGGGGGGGGCTCCCATACAAATGAAACACAAATTTCTGCATAACTCGAGAACTAATCAAGCAAATAGAACAAAATTTGGTATGTGGGTGTTTTTGGTGACAAGAATTTATTCTATGGTAAATTGAGATCCTTCCCCTCTTTAGAAGGGGGATTATGACTCCTCTCCCCTTTAAGAGGGGGGCTTCCATACAAATGAAATACAAATTTCCTGATAACTCGAGAACTGATCAAGCAAATAGAACCAAATTTGGCATGTGGAGGTTTTTGGAGGCAAAAATATTTCCTGTGGTGAATTAGGACCCATCCCCAATTTAAGAGGGGGGGGGGGGGGGCTCATGTACCAATAAGATACAAATTTCCTGATAACTCGAGAACTAATCACGTAAATGGAACCAAATTTGGCATGTGGGTGTTTTTGGAGACAAGAATTTTTTCCATGATGAATTGGGACCCCTCCCCACTTCAGGAGGGGGGGATCCTAAGCAAATGAAATACAAATTTCCTCATAACTCGAGAACTAATCAAGCAAATGGAACAAACTTTGGTATGTGAAAGTTTTCGAGGGCAAGAATATTTTGTATGATGAATTAGGACCCCTCCTCACTTTAAGAGGGGGGGCTCCTATACAAACGAATTACAAATTTTCTCATAACTCGAGAACTAATTAAGCAAATGGAACCAAATTTGGCATGTGGGTGTTTTTGGAGACAAAAATTTTTTCTATGATGAATTGGAACCCCTTCCCCTTTTAAGAGGCGGGGCTCCCATACAAATGAAATACTAATTCCCTTATAATTTGAGTACTAATCAAGCAAATGGAACCAAATTTGGCATGTGTTAAGATGGCAGAATTTTTTTCTATGGTGAATTACGACCCGTTCCCCTTTTGAAAGGGGGGGCTCCCATATAAATGAAATACAAATTTCCTTATAATTTGAGTACTAGTCAAGCAAATGGAACCATATTTGGCATTTGGGAGATTTTTGAGTCTTAAATTTATTTTATGATAGTTAGAGACCTCTCACCCCTGTCTAATCACTACTGTCTAGGTTTATTTGTTTTCCTAGGTCTACCTGGGTTTCCTGGAACGAGCGACCGTGAGTAAGGAGAGGATCGCGAAATGGTACTATCCTCAAAAAAGTTTTCCGTGAAATGGTACATTCCGCTTAAGGTTTTTCGCAAAATGATATTCGGCGAAATGTTGTACAATCATGGCGAATATTACTATCCGCTTTATGGCTATGCAATGAGGGGACAGGGGAGTTGTTTTCTACTTTATTGTGAGGAAAAATTGCAAATTTGTATATTAAACTACCCATTCCTGGTAACTAATAAGCATTAACATAAGCAGCAAATCAGCATATCTGGCATTTTATACTGCACGTTGTTCGATGTTAGCTTTTTGACTGCATAGGTGTTGTAAATTGGCTTCGAAAATTGTATTCAAATTCTTCGTGTCGGTAATTAGCTGTACATTTTGCCAAAATAGCATTTAAGTAGCATTTAAGGCGACTTAATGCTTATTGGCCTATATTTGAATAGCATTAGTGATGCTTATTGGTTACCTGGGATGCTTTCATAGTTACGTAACTGCCAAAATGACTCATCTAAGGTTGAACTCCTCAGAAACTTGTAAAACTCGAGATTGTGACAAAGATCATCCGAGATTCATGATTTATGTACAACACAGGTTAATTTGTGGCAATACGAAGTTTGTCGGGTCAGCTGGTATATATATAAAGATATTTTGAGTTATATTTTGCACCATGTATAAAAAATAATGCTAGAAATTCTTTTCAAATGAAATTTTATATATAAATTTCACTTTGTATTTTCTATCTGACGTTTGTCTTGACTCGCTATATTATTATGATTCACGTCACATCATTAACGCCCATCGGTTCTAAGCGTCTTGACTGTAAAAATACCATTTTGAAACTTTATGTTACTTTTTCTCGGAAACTGTTTTACGTGTTGGAACAAACGTTATTTTGATTTATTGATTGTTTTATTATAAGCTTTGTACACACAACACATCCAGAAAAACAATAAAAAGAAGACAAAATATCGCACAAACTATTTTAACCTGATTTTTACCGTTTGATATCTTAACAACCAAGAATCTAAGCGACCTGTCAGGTTTTGAAAAACTCAGCTTCCGGCAGTGATGTTGCATATTCTTCGGTACAGTTTAGTAGACATTTTAAAACTTTTGCCATTTCTACCTTACCGTTAGACCTCACCGATTTTTCTACTGCCACCAGGAGTGCATTTAAATCGTATTCGTTAGCGATATCACGAGCTTTTATGTGTTTTGTTCGGAGCCTTAATAATTCAAATGGTCTTAATTTGCAACCAAAATGTTTATTGCAGATTTACTGTAAATATATTGGAATATTTACTGCTGTATATAATCGTATTCTGACCACTTCCCGTGGTCGGATTTTTATAGAATCAGTATGTCCGGCTAATAGTAGGGTGCTGGATGGGTTCGCTGTAGTGGGTCTTCATCTACTTTCCTGACATACAGACGAAAAAACAGCATTAGAACCAAGTTTGATGCGAATTACATCAAACCATTAATTGATATTATTGTTTATGGAATGCCTTTTCGTTACCGACGAAAAGATAATGTAAGAAAGTTAGTATTTTTCACTGTTTTCAAAAACAGTCCACCTGGTTTTCCTACCTGCTTTGAATATGACGAAGAGATTCCTTTGATTACTCGCAGTAAACACTTGAAATGTTGAACTGTGATTCGCGACTACGAAGTAAAGGTGGTGGCACCTGGATAAGTTTAGTTTTTTTACCAAACCTCGTAATTTTAGTCAGGACCTTGAAATGCGGTCAGGCATAAGGTACCCCGGGGCAAGTGGGAATACGGGGTAAGTGGGAACGGAGCTCATAGCTCTCTTCAACCTCATTTTATCCAACCGAACCTTTCTAGAAATGAAAGATACAACTCAAACGCATGTATTAAAACTACCATGCGGTATCGAAATCCGTACAGCTTCGAAATCCGTACACCTAATACAATTTGCTTGATTATATGTATTAAACAGTCTAAATGCAAAATATTAATAATAGGCCTAGACCCGTGGTTTATTAGCATTACGTCAATGTCAAAATATAGGTAGTAGGTCACGAAATACAAGTAATAAAAATTAAAACGTTAATGCCTGTCATATTTCCTTCTAAATTGGCTGTGTTGTTAGCTATTTGCTAAGAAAATAACTTCCAATAAAATGAAGTGTAAAGCGTACTTGAAGTGATTTTCCTATTCAAAATCCAGAAAATCAATTTGAACTAAAGGTGTTTATCGTTCTACAGCTTAATTTCATTCATTATGGCATTGAAATAATATTTATTCATCATAATTAGTACTGTACGGATTTTGATTCAGTTTTACTACTTGAATCTAAATCCGTACATCTGTCCAGTATCCTTAGCGATCCAACTCTATTCTATGTTTTGCCATACAAAACGGAAATAACTAAATCTAAATATATGTCGATAAACTGGAAGATGGCAATTACGATAATATATGGTGGATAATCCTTTAATAAAGCATCGAGATAGTTTAAGTTCCGGTCACTACGATAAGAGCTACTATATTGAATTGGTACTCTCGAAATACCGGAGTCTCTTCTGCAATTTTTCAGCTTTCCGTATAATTTGCAACAAAAATCAAGAAAAAATATTATATATTGTTTATAAGTGTAGTTAATTTACTCTAAAATGTTAAAAAGTTTGTTTCTAAGCCTAATATTTCCTGAGGCATAAGGAAAAGAATGTAAGAACATTTAACACAAACGAGGTTTTGTTACAAGTGGGTGGTCCCATGGATAGAGGCAATATTTAATCAGTACCAAACCTGATATTTTAACTTTCCGACCGAAAATGAACAATTACCCATAATTTGGCTTAAAAACAAAAAGATTGATTCCTTGTAGTGTTCCTACTGTGCGTGTGAACGACTCTTAGATGAGCAGGACTGAAATACAATGCGTCAATTATCGAGAAAAGCATATTTTGTAAAGCAATTAGTCAAATAAAGAAAAACAACTTAGCCACAAACTTTAAACTCATTTCGATCAAGCTTACACGGATTTAGATTCAAAATTATGCGGACTTTGATTGATTTTAACATGGTGTACGGATTTTGAATCATGCATAAAAAAGTGTACGGATTTTGAATCAAGAGCTGCACATTTTGATCTCGATTTTTTATAACTAGGATTAATTTTAGCTTCCTGTTATTCCAAATAACGTTAAAATAAGCATTATACTGTCAAAAGAAAACATAACGAATTGCTTATTACAATATCATAGTTTTATATTGACCATTTAAAATTGTCTAGTTATTAGGTGTACGGATTTCGATACGGCACGGTATAGATTATTTATAACTGGCATTCCAAACACCAAGATTGGACTTTAAATTTGAGAGTTATTTTCAATTTGCGTTGTAAGTTTGACGCACCTTTCTATAAATGATATTTTGGCCACAGGCTTTACGTAAAAGTACATGTTTTTCTGACAGTAGGTAAACACAATGAGTGTATTAACAAATTACACCGGAAACCCAGTTGTTAAATTTGACAAACGGCATTAAAAAAAATGGGTCGAAATAAGGTCGGCACTTCAAAGCACCCGGGGCAAGTGGGACCTATTAAAAATAAAGTGTTTCAGCACAAAACTTCCTGTCTTAAAACATTTTTTAGATGTACTATCAAACATTTTCAGTTCAATTACATAATATTTATTTTAAAATAAAACCAAAAAGGACTAAACCAAGTGGCCCCAAAAAAGAAGCCCACATGCACAGCTTGTGAGGGACCAAACAGTTTGGTCACATTTTGGTTACACCTAAACGATGTTAATTAAATTTGACATAATTGAACAAATTTGCAACTGGAATTGAAACAATAAAGTGTTGTGGTTATTATAGCGTAACTATCTCTTATGAGTAGCACTACCGAATTGGGCATGGTAGAACAAACAGATCATAATCGTATTTTCGAGCTATTAAACAATGGTTAATCCGAAATTACGTCTCGCAAGAATTGGATACAACGACATATTCAACTACATTTCATTGCAATAATGCTTTACAGCGTAATTGCTCACGATCTGTGTTTTATAGAATTTATAAAGTCGCCCGTTGTGATCTGATTTTGTTACGCTATTTTTGATGAACCCTTCGTACAATTATTGTTTTTGATTGCTTCTTGCATTGCTTTAATATTGCTGTATATTAACTTACACAATTTACTATTATTTTATGCTTTTTAATCAAATTTGAAGATAGAGGTCCCACTTGCCCCATTTACCATTTATCGCCATAATTGTGAAAATTCTCCTCCAGATTCATTTCATGTAAATTGATAGGCCTTTTTCGTAATTAATCCTTCGAAGTGATACCACTGAAAAGTTTCTGTGCTGAAAGAATTTTGTAATAATCATAGGTATATAAAACACAGTGGAATAAACCCAAACTATGCATTTTTAGGTCCCACTTGCCCCGGTATACCTTATATTATTTTTTTTTGAAACGATGGTTCTACAATTGATGAAGGGACGGTAAGGGAAAGTAATGAAGAAGGATTTTTTGGGAATCGAGTGGAAAGAATGGTAAGAAGGGGGGTAATAGGTAGCTACGCTTTACAAGTTATCGCTGTGACTTCTACCTTTTGTCCAATGCTGGAAGGTGCATGGGTCGAACCAAGCTATAATCTGAGATCATAACCGGATTCGAACCCACAACACCCGCCAGGGCATGTGGCTCGCTGGTACCCGTGTACCTTTGAACCACAGAGGCGCTGGACAAAAGGAGACTGCACAACCCCCCTTGTTAATGTGGCGACATGGGTTGGGTATATTTTTAGACACAAATTGTGTCTACGTTTTACAGCTTCCTTTGAACAATAGTTTCAATAAAGTTCTATGTCATAATGGATTTTTATGATTAATTTTGCCATAAAATTTTCTTAAAACCGAAAGAAATCATACTCCTGAAAAAGCATGAAGGTCTATGCCTAGGGGAACGAACGAGGAATTCACGTAGGACTACGAACGCAGGTACAATTCGACAATGCTTGACAATTTGAAAATGTTCAGCAGTTTGCTACGCAAATATATGATTTACTGTATTATAATAAATGTCCTAAAACATCTATATACATTTGTTAAATGGAGATAAGTTTAAATATCCTAAATGTTTGTACTCTGTATATAATTTTTAACAGTTTTTTAGAGCTTGTAGTTACACTAAGAGCTAAACCATCAGGTCACAATTACTCGTATTCTAATGATTGGCATTTTGCAATTGCGATGATTTTGCATTTTGACAGTATTTGCGTGATTTGTAGCACTAGACCACTTTATAAACTGGCTTGAAACTGATATAAAGTTGACGAAGTTAGCTTAAGGAACGACTGTCAAACTGAATTATAATATGATTGGCCCATCCAAAAAGGCCGATTCAGATTAACCGTCAGCAACCGTCAACAACAACGGAACGGGAGGAAATTATGACGTATAATCAGTATCAGTCTTAAAGTTTACTCTAAATATGGCACGTGGCGCTTTAGTGACCGTCTAGCGGTAAGTAAAAGCCAAAGTCACCTAAAATGATACGCAAAGCAGCAAAAAAAAAACGCTCAAAAACTATTCTCGGATAAGACAGTCGCTGATTTTCCTCGCTTTGAGAATGGCTGCGTTACGTCATATGCACAAACATCCTTTCAGCCCTTTTTCCGTGCAGACAATAGTTTCGAATAAATTCTTGTAATGTATGGTTGCAATCTGGCAAAAGGAATGGATGACCGTCTACTTTTCTATGACGTTTCACTTTCAGGGCATCAAATTGAACGTGATACAATGTTTAAAGATAAAATCGGTTGAAAAAAGAGGGTAGTTTTGCACTCTGGCGTACTTCCCAAGCACAGATATCAAATTGGTATAGGTTTAAACATCGTAAAGAATCTTCGACCTGTTGGGACGACGGAGTTTTGTTACTTTTTTTTGTAAAAGGAACTATACAGGAAACAGATGGTAAGTTTAACTGTCGTTCCTGCATGTGAAGCAAGTTGATCTCGAAGAAAATGTATAGGGAAATTTGACCTTGAAAATTTTCCTTAATTTCCTTTATTTAATGATTGAAAATGGAAATTATAATAAAAACCACATAATTGTTACAACTATTATGAATCAATTGCTATTCAAACCAGTAATATCCATTCAAAATTGGCAGAGCTATTAGCGTTCAAAATCTCCTCTTTTCATGACGCTCATATTTTTTGATTTTTTAGAATTAACCCCTGTACCAGCTACCTTCCTGAGAGTCGTAGACCTACGTCAAAAGTCCGAAAAGTTTAGTCCAAAAACTAGTAAACAACGATTCGATTATCAGGCTTCAGTTGCATTGTCAACAGTAGGTTTCCAAGAAAAAAAGTATATTCCACTGCTACCCGTCATTAAATTTTGTTTGCTTTCGCAACAGGCTGGTAAAGAGTGTGTCAAAGGAAATCGATACTTGATTACCTTTCAACGATGGTTCACATCAGTGAGCATCCCTCTTGTCCAATAACGCGTGTAACCTTGATGTGTTAGAAGATACCACGTACCTGATGATAGGTATGTGTGGTTATTGTCGAGGATTTTCTCCGATATATTTTTATATTAATATTTGGTCTTCCAATGTGCGTGTCCTTTACGCAAACGACAAACAATTGATGTCACTTCCTAATGGCAGATTTGGTAAGCAACGATGGAATTTTCACCGCTTAGTGACAACATAATCTCAGCTAGGTTTATCAATTGATCACTGTATTCAATAGGAGAATGTTGCTTCCGGCCAAAACGGTTCAACAAATAGTCTACATTATTGAATGGAGAAGAATTAAAAATAGTTTTGCAGTTTTCTTATACAATATATCTTTTATAGTCTTGGTAATTTAGATGCAGATTTTGTGGTTAAAATTAACCATTTAACTTTATTTATAATACTTAGCATGCGCGGGATTCTACTATACCTAATCTAAGCAATTTTTAACATCAAAAATTGAGGCGCTGGCTATAACAAAATTTCAATCAGCCGGAACGCATTTTAATCACCAAGGTGCTTTCTTGAGCAGTCCTTAAATTTACTGATATACTTGTTCCAAATTATTGCAAACTTGTCCCAAATTAATACTGTTTGTGAATTTGTGATCATAACATTAACTGATGCAGGCGCTCACATGTCTCCTACAATATGGTATGTGAAAATTGAGTGCTTGATTTTTGGAAATGCTGTAATTAGTGCTCAGAGTAGCGAGGTGGCGATTCTCTTCAGCAGCTGAAAAAATGTAAGTTTTTTGACAACAATCATATTTCTTGTCAAAAATATAGTAAACTATGTTGGTATGAAATACATCTATGGTTAAGAGATTCAAGATGATGAAAATTTATTTTCAACTGATGAATTGATTTCTTACCCTATTCAGATAGCTGATTGGGAAAACAAATTATGTATGTATGCTATGTACTTACTGTTATGGCAAATGCAGTATAATTATGATTAAGGGATTTACTGCTATTCCGTGTGTATTGTATAGATGTTGAAATAAATAAAATATATCCTACAGTGGAGCAAGTGTTTATATGTCGAACTTAACAAGTAGAGCTTCTAACAAATATTTATCACATCAGCGACCGTAAATTGCATCGTCAATGACGTCAATCCTTCTTGGATCGGACAGTTACATTTTTTAAATAATTTTTTTATATATCTAGTACCTACTCAAACCGAAATTGGAAGCTTCATATTATAATCAAGTTTTAACCCACCGCTGATTGGATTTCTTTCAACACGTACCGATAAACGGAGAGATGCAGGTGCTGAAAACGATGCGAAAAAATTTGGCAGCCAAAACGGTGTTTTTGTATAATTCTTTGATTGAACATATATTTAAAGCTTCCTGCTCGCTCTGCCTAACCAACGGGATTATTTTTTTTCTTTTTATGCTTCGTCATACTGCTTCGCATTGAAGCGCGAATGTTGTATGTTTGTTGCCGGCGCGGCCGCTAAACGCAATCGAGTGGAGGCACGCTTCGGTTCGGCCAGCCAAAATACAAGGGTGAGTTTTCCCAAAGCAAATCGCCTGCTCAGTAGGCCACTTGTGTGTAAAGTGAATAAAAACAGCTAAAGTGGGTTAAAAGAAACTGAAAATAGTTTGCACCGTTTGTTTGGTCACAGGTGGTTATGGGCGAGAGCGGAAAATAAACTTAATAAGTTTTTAATTCGGATGATGGAAGATGGTTGGTGTTAATCGTTAATGATTATCTCGCCGAAGGTGGCAACTGGGGCACAACTGAACAAAACAGAAAGAGTACATCGGTCCATCGGCGGTAGAGTTTCCTACTTTAACAAAGCTCGTATGCTGGGCCGGCGCGGCGCTAAGAAAATTGCTTACCATTCCCAAAATGTTCAGGGAAGGCGCTCCTAAAATAGCACAATGAAAAAAAATCGTTTGCACTCCCTCAAATTCATTTCATTTACAGAAATATGTTGTGATACATTTTTTTCCTCTTCAGTGGTCCTGAAGACTACAGTTTAAAGTCCTTCCATCTGAAGAATCAATAATCATTTTGGATTTTCACTACATACGTATTACGGTTGTTTCCTTCATATGTACTCAATTTTTCAATTGAACCCGGTTTAGATCTTGAAGAACGGGTTAGGTTTATTAGATCTTATTTGGCAGGCAGCAGGCAAGCAGGCTAATTCACCTAAACTGTTAGTTAATAAGACTGTTTTCCATCTGTGTTATTTCCTCAGTTAATCGTACTGTACATTTCTGTAGTAAACAAATTGGTTGGACTAGCCTACATTGAAAAGTGCTGGTTATAAATTGCTTTTTATATGTTTTGAATAGTTCGTTTGAGGAAAAATGAGTCGTCATAAGTTTCAAAATTCAAAAGCATTTTGTTTTGTTTGAAACAAAAATTCTATTCATGAACATTTATTCTTTGTGCAGTGTATGCATTTCTAAAAACACAACCTGTGTTTTGTGCTTAAAAACTTTTTCCGAAATTGGGCATTCCTACGAAAAGTTAATGACTGCTCATTTTCTCTTAATTGAAAACTAAACACTCAGAAAACTGCCGCACCCACACTTTTTAACGCAGTGAACATTAATAGCAAGTTGCAACAAATTAGCATAATGAAACGGTTTGCATTTCTGTTAATAAAGTTTTTCAACAGTTCACGCGGACTAATAGTTGTTATATACTGGTGGACAGCAGGTAGCCAGTTGATGAGTATGAGATTGCTCGAAACCGGTCAACGTGAACTTTCACATTAGTTTCGAAGAAATCGTTACAGACAGCCGATGGTGACGATACGATGGTGAAATATATACATCGTGGAACATTTATTGGCTGGTAGTCTCGAAATATTTCGGAATGCTGATAATCGATGCATTTTCGAATTCTTTGGGCTATCGACTGGTTTGGTGTTCTCGACGGAAATGATATCGACAACACTGCATTGACTCTTCGTACGTAAATTGGCATACAATCGACCGACATGTATCCAATAATATAGTACATTCGCCAAACAACAAACCTTAGTTGACCTGCGAGCTTTGCATCACAGCATGGCATGAGGTCATTGCGTACGCCGACGACGTGGTACTTATTGTCAGAGGTAAATTTGACGCAGTGCTGTCCAGTCGTATGCAAGGAGCTCTAAACTTCACTATCTCAAGGTGCCTATGAGAGGGGCTTAATATAAACCCCTCCAAAACAGTCGTGATCCCATTTACTAGGCGGAGGAGACATACTCTTACTCCCCCTACACTGAATGGAATCAGACTAAGCTTCAGCAATGAAGTTAAACATCTGGGTATTATTTTGGATCATAAACTGAACTGGACCGCTCACCTAGACTATGCTGTCAAGAAAGCAACAACAGCCATCTGGGCATGCGTTAACTGTTCGGCAAAACCTGGGAACTAAATCCTCAACTAGCCCTTTAGTCATATACTACTATTGCACGGCCTAGGCTAACTTATGCCACTCTTGTATGGTGGCCAAAGGTAAACGAGGTGACAGCGCAGGCCAAGCTAAACAAAGTTCAACGCCTGGCATGTTTGCCAGTGGCCAGCGCCATGCGCACTACACCAACTGGACCACTACACCAACTGGCAGCCATGGAGGCAATGTTATGCTTGCTACCTTTACATCTTCATGTGAAGAAGGAAGCCGAACTCGGTGCACTAAGGTTGCGGAGGTGTCGTAACATACTTGAGGGGGATCAAATTGGTCACCTACGCGTACTAAGGGAGTTCAAACTATCACCCCAAGTAACGACAATCTCTGACTGGATGGAAGCACGGCCTAACATGGGTGTTCCGTACAGTGTAATTGTTACTGATCGCGCTGTATGGGGCAATAGAGGGCCTGTTCTTCCATCCGGTACCATCTGCTTCTTTACAGATGGATCAAAAATTGGGACTTGCACAGGTTCTGGAGTCTACGTACCCGGAATAAAGGAAGCTCTTCCACAGGGCAAATGGCCCACCGTGTTCTAAGCGGAAGTATATGCAATATACATCTGCGCCAAGATATGTCTAAAACGAAAGTATAGGTATGCTAAAATCGGAATCATCACGGACAGCCAGGCTGCACTACTTGCTCTCAAGTCCACCAAATGTGCATCCCAATTAGTTTGGGAGTGCAGCACAACCTTGAGGGAGCTCTCCCGCCAGAACAAATTCATTATTATTCATTATTCTGGGTGTCTGGACACTGCGGAATCGAGGGCAATGAGCTTGCCGACAGCCTAGCGACACAAGGATCTGCTCATCAGTTCATTGGCCCCGAACCGTTTCTGAGTACCTCCATATCCGCTGTTAAAAGCGAATTACCGACCTGGGAAAAGCTAGAAATAGCATCCAGTTGATATAAAGCGCAGGGCTGTAGACAAGCTAAACAGTTTATCTACCCAGACCCTGCAGTAGTTAACAAACTACTTACCTTAACGCGTAGGGAACTGCGCAGAATCACGGGACTCCTCACCGGACATTGTCCCACTGTTTACTATTTAAAAATAATTGGCAAGGCTTCAACCGACAGTTACCGCTTTTGCAATTTAGAACTAGAAAGTTCAGCGCACTTGCTCTGCTCATGTGGAGCTCTTATTGCGTCTTCCATTCCAAAATTTTTCGGTCATGTGAAATTTTAAAGAAGCTGAAGCCACTGAGAATAAAAGAAAGATTCATCGTTCGTACCATCAAGCGATACAAGAAAACAAGTTCTTGGAAAATACTCCCCAACCCTGGGGACTATAAGAACACCGGAAGCCATGGACGTAAGATGGCCAAGGAACTGTAATTTTCGCAGTCAACCATGAAGAATATTTTGAAAGATGATCTTTGATTGATTCCATACAAAAAACAACGGGTGTACGGCTTGATTGAAAAGCAGAAAATTGCAAGAGTCGAAAGCTGTCTGCTTAAGCGTGACTGTAAAGTTTTGTTTTCGGACAAAAAAATGTTCCCGCTACAGGATCACCGCAACCAACACAATGATCGGGTATATGCAGCACTTCTTTCTGATATTCCACGGGTCAAACTGGCTGTTCAAAGGTTCCGGGATGTTTCCAGGGTTATGGTATGGGGATGCTCCTCCAAAAATTTGAAGGTTCCATTGCTGTTCATTGAACCTGGTGTAAAAATTAACACTAAATGTTAGATCGATAATGTTTTGAAGAACCATTTGCTTCTTATCGTCAAAAAACACTACAAGAATGCACCATACAATACCATACCAACAAGATTCTGCACCGTCTCACCTGACGAAAGCTACACAGGTTTGATTTCTTCTTCTTCTTCTTCAGCATAAATCCGGGGTGGCTCGTGCTGTTTCAAGCACTCGTCTCCATTCAACTCGGTCTTGGGCCACTCGTCGTCAATTTCCTAGTCGTCTCAGAAGTCGCAAATCGCTTTCGACCTGGTCGAGCCATCGTGCACGTTGGACCCCCCTGGGTTCCTGGTGCCGGTGGGGTTGTTGAAGAGGACTATTTTCGTCGCACTGTCGTCCGGCTTCCTTACGACGTGTCCGGCCCACCGTAGCCTGCTAACTTTCGCTAGATGTACGATGGGAGTCTCTCCAAGCAGTGCCTGTACCTCGTGATTCATACGCCTCCGCCACTCTCCGCTTTCAGTTTGTACTCCGCCAAATATCGTCCTCAGCACTTTCCGCTCAAACACGGCAAAGGCGCGTATGTCCTCCGTGAGCAGCGTCACGGCTTCAAGTCCATAAAGAACTATCGGTCTAATAAGGGTTTTGTACATTCTTAGCTTCGTGCGACGGCGAACGCTTCCTGATCGTAGCATTTTACGAAGGGCAAAGTAGGCCCGATTTCCCGCTTGGATGCGCCGCTGGATCTTCTTACCAGTGTTGTTGTCCGCGGTCACCAGCGATCCCAAATACACGAACTCCTCTACCACTTCTAGTTCGTCGCCGTCTACGGTTGCCGTCCGTGGGAGACGCGCGTTTGTTTCCTTTGAGCCTCTTCCTTTCATGTATTTGGTCTTCGACGCATTCATGTTTAGCTCAATTTTCCTAGACCCCGCTTTCAGTCTGGCGTAGATTGCCTCCGCCATCGAAAACTATGATCCATCCTGGCTATGATATCGAAGTCATCTGCAAGGCCTAGAAGTTGGCTACCCTTGGTAAAAATCGTGCATCTCGTTTCGATGCCCGCTCGTTGGATCACCCCCTCAAGAGCGATGTTCAACAGCATGCAGGATAAAGCGTCACCTTGTTTCAACCCCGCGTTTCAAAGGGACTCGAGAGTGTCCCAGAGATGCGTACGAAACACATCACTCGATCCAATGAAGCTCTGATCAGTCACGTCAGTTTTCGGGAAAACCGTGTCCGTGCATTATCTGCCATAGCTTGGCTCGATCGACTGTATCGCATGCTGCTTTGAAATCAATAAAAATGTGATGCGTGGGTACATTGTACTCCCGACATTTCTGCAAGATCTGTGGGATAGTAAAAATTTGGTCCGTAGTTGCGCGAGCCCCCATGAAACCCGTCTGATAATTCCCTACGGAACCTTGTGCTATCGGTGACAACCGGCGTAACAGGATCTGGGAGAGTATCTTGTAGGCGGCGTTTACCAGCGTAATACCGCGATAGTTGCAGCAGTCTAGTCGATCACCCTTTTTGTAGATGGGACAAACCACTCCTTCCATCCATTCCTCTGGTAGCTTTTCCTCCTCCCAAATCCTCGAAATAATCCAGTGTAGAACCTTTGCTAGCGTTTCTCCGCCATGTTTATAAAGCTCTGCCGGCAGGCGGTTCTTCTCAGCGGCTTTATTGGTCTTGAGCAGCCCGATTTCTCGTTTGACTTCTTGGAGATCAGGTGCTAGGGCATTACTATCTTCTATGGGTGCTCCTAGGTTAATTTCCATTTCGCCTCCTTCTGCGACCTCGCCATTGAGGTGTTCATCGAAGAACTGCCTCCATCTGTCGACCACCTCGCGTTCGTTTGTGATTAGATTCCTTTCCTCGTCCCTACACATGTCAGGTTTCGGTGTGTACCATCTCATAAAACTTGCGCGTGTCATTAGATCGGAATAGTTGCTCTAATTCTTCACGATCTCTGTCCTCCTTTTGGCGCATTTTCCTCCTCAGGATCGAGGTCAACTGGTTCCTAGCTCGTCGGTTAATTACGGGGCAGTGCAACGATCTTTTATCTAGCAGCGCTGCTTAGCCGAAATCCGGATTTTATTTCTTCGAAAGAGTGGCCTGCCTCTTAGCCTGATTTGAAACTTTTCGGCTTTTATGCATGGGGTTCTATGCTAGGCAAACTAGGGAGCACCAAAAGATTGACTCTACAGGGGGTTCAATAAGTTCGAATACAACTTTCCATCGTTGTGTAAGTGCGCATCATGTGCATTCTGTGTATTGGTATTGGTGTCAGTTTTAACCTTAAATATAGGCTAACCGACGTGCAAGGTGTCGACTCGATCCGGAAGACCGCTGTTGACCTGGATGTGTTGATTGGGACTGCCCACACCATCATGGCGAAGGACCTGGGATGCAAGCTCTACAAGAAACGCAAGGTTCACGGGGTCACGGAGTCTACAACGAAGAAGAGGCTGGCCAGAGCAAAACTGATACTTTCGCGGCACGCTGATCAGGAGTTCGTGTTATCTGATGCGAAACTCTTCATCTTGCAATAGTCGCACAATGTCCAAAATGATCGGCTGTGGGCGCCGACGTTCGTTGGCCAGCTTCCACCGAATGTCGTAGAGGTTCTCAATTAGTAAGTAGGATCAGTGCACAAGCCCCGTAATTGTCCTGTACTCTAATAACCAGCTGCGACGTCTGTCGATAAAGATGGGTCATGTCTTAAAAATGTTTATAACCTAAAGCATTTTTTTAACCGATACTGAGCGTCATTTTCTCGGCATCAATTGAAAACATGTTTCAACAAGACTTGAAGAACGTAGCAGTCGGCCAAGTCGTCGACAAATACCAGTTATATCTCATGTCTCTTATTGAAACCGTCACATCATTAAAAAATGCGAAAATACCAACGGGCCAAAGTTGCCACCTCAGGGAACTCCAGTCTCATTCGCGAAAATAGCAGAGAGCTTTGATCCGGGCAGCTTCATGTTGCCCGAGCCAATTGTGCTAATGCAAAATGTAGTGAACGAGAAACGAGGAACGAGAAACGAGAACGAGAAAAGAATTACTTCACGCAAAATAATTTCCAACAGTTTGAAGCATGCGCAAAGTGATGTGATGCCTCTATAGTTGCTGACTAATCATTTTACGCCTATTTTGAAAACCGAATACGTAAAGGACTTCTTCCATTCTGATGTAAACTTTGTTTGCTCTATTGAAAGCTTCAAAATCTTCAGAAGTGGCGTTTCAAAACTATAGCTGGTATCACGATGGACTAAGCATGCGTGCTGCCCTAAGCAACATATTCATTGATACAGAAAAACACTCGATATCCACCAGATCAGATGGAATAGTATTGAGGAAGCCCTTGGAAGGGTTGTCAAGATAAGCAACACCGAAAACAGGTGCGAAATGCTGTGCAAACAATTGTCGAGGCTGTTGAAGTTCTGAGTTCCTGTATTTTCCTGACATAAGCAGCGTATCTTTGACGATTGTATGTACGAAAAGCATTGCATGCAATACCAAATTGCACCTTCAAGTAAGCACTATCGCGGAATCACTTCCTTGTGCGGTTGGACAGAAATATTTGACTAATGCCTAAAAAGCTAGGACTTAAATGTTTTTCTAATACTGGACCCTTCTTTATTGCCTGACTTCGCAGCCGGTTTTTAGAGTACAGGTCAATTACGGGGCACGATTACGGCAACGATCTTTTATCTAGCAGCGCTGCCCATTCGAGATCCGAGCATACGACGACTGGCTTGTTAGAGCATCGTACCTTGGAGCTAACTGGGCGGGAGAGATTACCTAACAAACATTTTTGTTTAATAATAGCTTATTCAGCTATTGCATAGCTAAAACCAATGGAAGAAGCGCTTGATAAGCTGTTATACAACAAAAATGTTTCTCGGATATTGTCTACAATCGGCTATTATTTTGTGCAAAAAAACTATATTTTCCCTTCTCAACATGCTTTTTACCCTGACCGTTCTGTTTCAACCAACTTATTGGGATTAATATCGCTGTGTTTGAGTACCATGGAAGAGGGCAACCAGATCGATGCCATTTATACTGATTTGAATGCAGCATTTAATCGAGTCGACTATCAAATCATTTTAGCCAAATTTGACAAATTAGAAGTTTTATCCAGCATGCTTTCTTAGCTAAGTTCGTATCTTCGTAAACGTATTTTACGTCGTTGGATTTCTTCTCAATCAAGGTGGTTTCAGCACGATTTCCGAGTACCGCAAGGGAGCATTTAGGGACCTTTAATGTTTTCGCTGTTTGTCAGCGACGCTACCAAGCTACTGCCTCCTGGAACGAAATTGTGCTATATATTTTTATGTACTTAAAAATAAAAATAAATAAAATTATGGACAAGGCATGCAGAACATCGTCGAGATGCGTCTTCCGCATCGCTAAGAGTTTGCCTATAGCCTATCGTGTATTTCTTCAAAACATTATACCATTCACTCGTCCGTTCGACTCTCGAATACGGTTCCGTTGCCTAGCATCCATAATACCAAAACGGGATGAAATGCATTGAGTCGGCACAACGCCGCTTTTAACGCGTTGCTCGATTGACAACTTACGTGTGTTTGATCCGATTGATCCACTTAGAGATACTTCAGGTGCAACGTGTAAGACTCGTTCTGTTGACTGGCCACACGTTGCAAGGAAAAATCGATTGTTCAGCGATTCTGGGGGCGATTGATCTAAACGAATGTTTTCGTTTACAAAATCCACTTCCAATTTAGTCAGACTTTTAGCACCTATTGGACAGAACAGCTGTATATGCTGAACTTTTTTTTCAAGAGTGTGATATAGTTTGACGATTTTAAAACAGTGTTATGACACCATTTGGTAAGATAAATCCATTTTGCAGCAGAACGTCATAAAATTTTGTCAAACCTATTGTCAAGTTTTAAGGAAGCTATAAAATATTCATTTCAAAACTGTAATCAAGTATCCTTCAGAATTTAGAATTATGCTCGATTATCTGCTGCTCACCTTATAAGATGAATTCACTTATTGATAATGCAGTTTATTATGTAATGAGTGTTTCTTCAAGTCTTCTTCATTCATACTTCAATGTTAATCAAACAATACAAAATTCACTTAAGGAAAACCATCATGAAACCTGATAGACTGTGCAACGTATTTTTCTGAAGTTTTCTTAAATTAGTTTTTAAAACAAATGTCAAAATACAGAGTTTAAGGAACTGCTCTCGGGAAAAGATTTTCACATAACTGACATCCAATTTACTATTTCAATATTATTCACTTTGCACTAGGAAGTTTTACGATAAATGCATGCTTGGTGGCTTTCTATCGGGAAAACCGATGCGTTATTGCTCGCTTTATAGAGGGATGTTTTATTATACAGCATTGTTGTTGAAGTAGCTTGATTGAAGTGCGGCTTTTTGATGTTGGACCTGGTAAGTCAGGAGTCAGATAATAATCGAACAATATCAAAGCCAAACATGCGACTGGCAAGTTTGTTTTTGACTGCATAGTAAATCAGTTTTTTCATCTTGAGGCATCCTAACTGTTGCCATTGTTCAATAGCCGTCAAAATTTGTACAGTTTGAATAGTTAATGCAATTTCAAGCGATTTTTTTTCTCGAGCTTCTCATTCGGAGAAATAGATTTATTCGAATGGTATGGTACATTCGTAGTAAATTCGACTCAAGAAAATATCTGGTATATATTTGTCTGAAGTATATGTATAACATAAAAAATGGCAATATTTTATTATACTTATACAATTATTTTTCTGTGAATACAAATAATAATAAGTACCTACTATACAAGTTCGACTGTATATCACCATTCCAACGAAGTAAACATATCGAACGGGAAAAAAATGTATGTACATCGAACCGCAAAACAACATCGAAAAGCAAATCGAAATGAAGATCATCGTTAAAACATACTGTTCGCATGGGTGGGAGGCATGCTTCGCTGCAGGTGGGAGAGGGCATTATTATCACACGTCGGCATCATGGCTGGTGGAGAGCCAAGTTCATTGAGCAAAGCACATTCAGCCCGAAGCGGGTTCATACATATCCACAGTACAATGTACATTGTACACACATCAGTTCGATAGAAAGTGTTTTCCCTTTTTCGACACTCGCACCGGCTGCTATGAATCGAGCGGTGTTATGCTTGCGTAATTTGACATAAACTTATTTGCTTGTTCGTTACACCTGCTGTTGTCAGTCGATTATTGGTGTAGTTAATTAGAATGCGGACCAGCTATACACTAAATTGGTTGTACTCCATGATTGATCGAGCAGCAATTGAAGTCTGAGTTCCACTTTAAAATTGGCTTAGCCACTTTCAAGCTGCGATGATGGGGTAAACAAACCCTTTTCGTTTGTTTTTATTTTCTTCTGCAATTTTAGAAATAAATTCATGGAACCGAAAATTCGGAATTCTTTCGTGAAACTAATATAATCTTCACTACCGCGTTCTTTTTGTTTTGTCTTAAACAGGTTTTAAATTATTTTGTATAACAGAATTTTTAGTGCATTTATGCGTTATGCACAAGGGCAATAGTTTAGAAACACTGACAATAGAGTTCTGCATGCATATCTAAAATATCGATTTTTAATACTACAAAGATGTCAAGCAAAAATGAAACGAAAATTAAAGATAAAAAATTTCAGTATCTGAAATGCAGCTAGTAGATAGTCTGTCATAAAACAGACTTGAAATTATTCGAATTACTCGAAATCGAGTCAAGCAGTGTAATCAAACTGGGCTTCCGATTGGTATCAGTGTTTTTCTCCGATTTTAGTACAATTATTTTTATATATATTGGATGGTTAGTTGAAGCCGACCGATCAAATTAACTTGCTTCCTATCCCTTACAGCGGTTTGGTCCATTTAAATACGGTTCGACATGTGATGGATATGAAATAATTCGTATTCAAAAAGCGGAAATTATCTAAAACATCAAATATCCGTTCACTCGACATGATGTACAACTTCAAAGCAACACTTATCGATTCAATCGCTACCAACCTGTCTCTTTTTGATCTTCGTGCTGTCATTACATCAACTCCATTAAAAGGGAAAACTTTCGACGCAAGTTGTAGATATTCTTCGAACGCGCGCTTAGCTAGCGTGCCGCCACGCTATTTGCATAGTGACTTAATTGAATAGCTGTGTTTTGTTTACCCTTATTGTTGTGACGATGAGTTTCACTTTCATCCGGGGAGCTCAATTTGCACGTTAAATTTCCGTTTCGAACCACTGAGAAGCGACCGCCGGGTTTATTTCACTACGTACACTCGTTCGGCGATAAACATGGCAAGTTTTGTATACAACAGTCTCCCGAAGAAGACGCCACGCTGCTGGGAGGTTCTGTCCACCCACAGTAATTTATCAGCTGTCTTATAATCAATTGGGGTAATATTTCGTATGTGGTCAGGACCAATCACGAGCATGTCATCTTCTGAAATTCAATTTAATCGATTGGAATGCATGCAATAAATTATGACGGGTGGGCAGCACTACCAATGCAAGAATTGGATGACTGGTCTACGTAGATTTTCAATCAACCTTTCATTGTCATTAAAATAGTTTCCCGAATTCTTCGGGAAAGTAAACGTCTTTTTAGTCAACAAAAGCTAGCCATGCGGCATACCAAAGTTAACAGATTTTTACATATTATTAGGTAAATAGGCTTATCGACTGTGAGTTATTACTTTGTGGGATAGTTTTCGGTCAGTCAGTCAACTGTACATCTATTTGTTAAACCTCGCTTTGCTGTGGTACAAAAGGACCATAACATGGGCCATTTTGCTAGCGTCTTTTGCGTTCATTTAAGCAGTATTGTGTCTTTGATACATTTGTCAGTATAAATGCCTCCACATAATCGGATAGTGTCGCAATTTAGTCATGTTTATGATAAAAATAAAAAAACTAACCTATTTTTGTTAGAAGATAGAGGCATGGTTTCTTCGGCAAAGCTGTAGAACATGCAAAAACAAGCAATTTATAGGAGAAATTAAATTTCCATTCCCATTGGTTGCAAAGTTATAGAGCATTTAGTGTGGAAGTTTCTTTAAATAAGCTTTTTCTACCTAACTTTTGTTAGTTACATTTAACAAGAATACATTGTTCCAGGTACTTATCGAAGCGCTCAAAACATAGGTTTCTGCAGAAGTGGTTCGGATTGTAGCTATTAGCTAAACACACACTCGCAAAAACTCATTGCAGTGCAAGAATAAATCAGAGCGAGAGTTCAAAAGGGATTGTTATGCCGACGTGTTCGTTGGAATGAGTACTCGTGTGTGAGAAAATTAGACCACACGAGTGTGAGCTTCGCAACACTGGTTTTATGTCGTCGGCGAACGCAAGCCGAGAACCTTTGAGCATTATGTTTACGTCGTTAAAATCTATACCTATAAAGAAGGATTTCTGTCTGTCTGTCCGTATGTTCCTTATAGAATCGAAAACTACTGAACCAATCGGCATGAAAATATGCATGTAGAGGTTTTTTGGGGCCAGGAAAGGTTTTAGTGATGGTTAGAAACCCCTCCCCCCACTAAGAGGGGGGGCTCCCATACAAATGAAACACAAATTTCTGCATAACTCGACAACTAATCAAGCAAATAGAACAAAATTTGGCATGTGGGTGTTTTCGGTGACAAGAATTTATTCTATGGTAAATTGAGACCCCACCCCTCTTTATAAGGGGAATTATAACTCCTCTCCTTTTTAAAAGGTCGGGCTTCCATACAAATTTCCTCATAACTCGCGAACTAATCAAGCAAATGGAACCAAATTTGGCATGTGAAGGTTTTCGAGGGCAAGAATATTTTCTATGGTGAATTAGGACCCCTCCCCACTTTAAGAGGGGGGGCTCCTATTCAAACGAAATACAAATTTCCTCATAACTCGAGAACTAATCAAGCAACTGGAACCAAATTTGACACGTGGGTGTTTTTGGAGACAAAAATTCTTTCTATGATGAACTGGGATCCCTCCTCACTTTAGGAGGGGGGGCTCCTATACAAATGAAATATAAATTTCCTCATAACTCGAGAACTAATCAAGCAAATGAAACCAAATTTGGCATGTGAAAGTTTTCGAGAGCAAGAATATTTTCTATGGTGAATTAGGACCCTTCCCAACTTTAAGAGGGGGGGCTCCTATTCAAACGAAATACAAATTTCCTCATAACTCGAGAACTAATCAAGCAAATGGAACCAAATTTGGCACGTGGGTGTTTTTGGAGACAAAAATTTTTTCTATGATGAATTGGGACCCCTACCCACTTTAGGAGGGGGGGCTCCTATACAAATGAAATTCAAATTTCCTCATAACTCGAGAACTAATCAAGCAAATAGAACCAAATTTGGCATGTGGAGGTTTCTGGAGGCAAAAATATTTTCTATGGTGAATTAGGACCCCTCCCAACTTTAAGAGGGGGTGCTTCTACACAAATGAAATACAAATTTCCTCATAATTCGAGAACTAATCAAGCAAATGGAACCATATTTGGCATGTGGGTGTTTTTGGAGGCAACCATTTTTTCTATGATGAATTGGGACCCCTACCCACTTTAGGAGGGGGGGCTCCTATACAAATGAAATTCAAATTTCCTTATAACTTGAGAACTAATCAAGCAAATGGAACCAAATTTGGCATGTGGGAGATTTTGGAGTCTTGAATTTATTTTACGATAGTTAGAGACCTCTCACCCCTGTGGTAGGGGGATATGGACTCTCATACAAATAAAACAGAAATTTTTGCGAAACTCAAAAACTAATCGAACTCGAGAAATTCAAGACTCTTCCATAAAACATTAGTCAATACAAGACCACAAAAACTATCTATAGTAACACTAGATCATTCAGGACGAGACGGTCGCGAGTGTTGCCGGTGACCCGCCGTCGGAAGCGCCGCCCACTGGGGGGCTTGCAAAACTCGAGATTGTGACAAAGATCATCCGAGATTCATGATTTATGTACAACACAGGTTAATTTGTGGCAATACGAAGTTTGTCGGGTTAGCTAGTAGATAATAAAAGCTAACGGTCAGAGATGGCTACCCTGCAGGATGCCAGAGAAAAAGGTGAAAGTCGACAAAAGAGACCCATCAACAGCTATATTAACAAAATGTTTCGACAGTTACGGTTTGAATCGCTGGAGCAACGGCCCTTCAGTGCCGAGTTTGTCCAGTTTGGCGACAGCGATTTGATGAGTCAGCTTGTCGAAGTCAGTAGAAAGATCTGTGTAGATGACGTCTGTCTGAGGTCGTCGAAACAATGCAGTACGAAGGACGGGAATGTCAGTAGATTGGCAGACGTTGTGCGCTTTGACACGAATTCGTGTCGTTCATCGACCATGCACTGCGACACCATGGACGAACGAGGAAATTGGCACGATCATAACGAGCTCGAAGAGTTTCGATATTGCACATACAGCGGAGATCCCTCAGTAATTGTCTACGTTTCTTTTATTACCTTTCTTATGAACTGGAATAAGCGAATTTCCAGGCAGAAAGAATTATACCTGAGCTAATCGTGAGCTAAATAGACGATGGATTGGAGCTACCAGGGCATCAATACAGTTCTCACGGTATTCAAAATGCCGTTAGGCCATTACAAATATTTTAAAAAGTTTTTGTCCCTCCTTGGGGGGGGAGGGACTCGAAAAAAAAACAAAGAGAATTTTTTAATCGAGCAAAAAAAATATGGATTTTAGGCATTTTTACCTAAAGTTTAAATATGCAATCCAAATCTATTCTTGCTTTTAATATATACGTTATTATTTTCCATGCAAAAATCTACAAAAAAACGACAAAAACGCAAAAAAAATTTTAGCCGATTTTCGAAAATTCCACTGTTTGAATTTCCATTTTTATTTCGTGCTAGAAGCGCTCACTCTACCGTACACTCATTTTTCGAGTTTTTCAGGCTATAGAGCCCACAGACAGTTGATTTTATAAGAGGTGTGACAAAGACTTTAAAAATAATTTGCAATGGCCTTATTAAAAAATAAAATCGGCCATTAAAACGGTACATGGCAGTTGGTTTGTATAGCCATTCTCTGAACCAATTTTTTATTAATCGTTGAACGAAATCGCCTCCCAGTTGGCCTCGAGGTAAGACGCTGGTCTAACAAGCCAGTCGTCGTATGTTCGAATCTCGGCTGGGAGAGGCTGTTAGAGTCAATAGGATCGTAACACTGACCCCGCACTGTCCTGTATTCTAACAGCTGGTTGCGAAGTCTGTCGTATAAAAAACAGAAGGCCAAATTTCGATAATGGAATTAGTACCCAGGCTTTCGAACGAATTTTTAAGTTAGGCCCTTTTGAAGAGCAGATTGCTTATATGTCGACCAACATTTGAAAGGGGCGGATAAGCCAACTGTCAAACAGAACGAGTGAGAGTTATTTTTTGCTGGAGCAGCATCGGAAAATGAACTCTCACTCGTTCTGTTTGACAGTTGGCTTATCCACCCCTTTCGAATGTTAGTCGACATATAAAGTAAATAAAAATCTTGCACATGCCCATTGGCTACCATTTTAGGAGTTTTGCGCTGCATTGGGGCTAACCGGAAACGTTCCGGAATAAGTTACCGCTGGGGAAAATGGCCAGTATCGAACATGAACAAAAACTTATCCTACGACATCTCAAATTACACTAGAATTTAAAAACTAGATCAATGATAGTCAGATCAACTACCTAGCACCACGTTGGTTGTGCTTGGACAAGTTCCGGGTACTCCCGGGAACACCCAGGCAATTAAATTTGATAGATGGATACGCGCCATCGAAATTTTGCAGTTTTTGAAATTGGTTGTTTTAACAATATAAATATTGACTGAAATTTTTGGAGCGTCTTGATAGAATACGAAACCTGAAATGAAATAAAAATGAAAACTTTTCCAATCAAATTCTACTGTTTATATTTATTCGCAACAGATACGTATTTCGCATACGACTTGCAGGCTTCATCAGTGTCTGTTTTCGAACTAGCAAAAGGAACGGATTAATCATACCTTTCATTCTACAGTGCGCATTTTGGTTTGATGATGTATTGTTTGCAGATTAAAAAACTACTAGAAGATGGTAATATGGCCTCGCATTAAATAATGTTTTCGGTATTGCTGAAACGCCACAATTATAATATGTTTATAGGAGACTAGTTGAGCCCGAATCTTACGATCTGGAAAATATAAATGTCTGTTCAGAATTCAGAAAACTGCGGATACATTCCACTGGCCAGTATTTGCGAAGATGTTTAATCTTTGTATTAGTTCTTTGAGTAATACCAATGAGTAATGACTTATAAGCAGAGATCATAACCGGATTTGAGCCCACAACATCCACCAGGGCGTGGGTTCAAATCCAGTTCTAATCTCTGATTATAGCTTGGTTCCACCCATGCATCTTACAGCATTGGACAAAAGGTAGGAGTC
Organism: Sabethes cyaneus; assembly: GCF_943734655.1. NCBI lineage: Eukaryota > Metazoa > Arthropoda > Insecta > Diptera > Culicidae > Sabethes > Sabethes cyaneus. The sequence goes on along the minus strand of NC_071353.1, from coordinate 45,111,914 downwards.
ACAACGAAAACTTGTTAAGCGTAGCTACCCATTACGGCCCCCTCTTCCTTTCCACTCTTTCCCCTCCATTCCCAAAATTTTCATTATTTTCCCCTACCGTCCCTCCATCAATTGTAGAACCATCGTATCAAAAAAATATTAATATTATTGCCTGACCGCATTTCAAGGTCAAAGACTACAAACACGATTTTGGTCAATTAATCGAGCAGTTGAATCGAGTAGTCTAGTCGAGCAGTCGAATCGAATGGTTTAGTCGAGCAGTTGAGTCGAGCAGTTTAGTCGAGCCGTTGAGTCGAGTAGTCCAGTCGAACAGTTCATTCGGGCAGTTTAGTTGAGCAACTGAGTCGAGCAGTCGAGTCGAGTAGTCCAGTCTAACCGTTAAGTCGAGCTGTCGAATCAAACAGAAGCCAAGGAGTTGAGTCGAACAGTCACATCGAGCAGTCTAGTCGAGCAGTTATATCAAGCTGTTCAGTTAAGCAGTCCAGCCGAGCAGTCGAGTCAAGCAGTTTAATCGAGCAGTCGGGTTGAGTGGCTAAGTCGAGTAGTTAAGTTGAGCAGTCTAGTCGAGCTGTTGAATCAAGCTGTCAGTCGAGACGAGCAATCAAATCGAGTAGTCTAGTCGAGCAGTTGAATCGAGCAATCGGGTTGAGCAGTTGAGTCGAGCAACCGATTCGACTAGTCCAATCGAGTAGTTGAGTCAAGCAGTTCATTCGAGCAGTCGAGTCGAGTAGTCCTGTCGAGCAGTGGAATCAAGCAGTTGAATAGAGCAGTTAAGTCGAGCGTCGAATCGAACAGTTGAGTCGAGCAGTCTAGTCGAACAGTCTAGTCGGGTAGATGAATCATGAGGGGGCTCCGTAGCCGTAAGGTTACCGAGTCTGCTTTGACAAGCGAGTGGTCGTGGGTTCGAATCTTAATATAATCAAGCCATTCCTTGTCAAGTGACTCTTTAGCATGGGTTTATTCTCAGCCCCCCCCCCTCCTCATTTACTCTTTCTTCATGCTGAAATCTAAATTTACCCACTGAAGCCTCTTGAAAGTGCAAAAGTCCCTTCTATAGTTAAGTGCACTGGACAGAGGAACGAATGAGTCCTCGCCAGGGACGGCTATAATAAGGGATAGTACTGGCATGGCAGTGACGAATACGTGGATAAAATAGATCAAGCTTTGAAGGAAGGGTAAACCCCAATACACACAAGCACGCATAAAATTTAATAAGCATATCGCTCATTCAATAGCGATTATAGCAAAAAGAAATGCAGTGCACGTCATACAGTAAACACCCGGGCGATATCACAATAGATCAACTATACTGATCGCAGTTATGAGTCCACACAGGAAAAAAAATCATGCTGTCCAGTCAAGTAGTCCAGTCGAGCAGTCCAGTCGAGCAGTCCAGTCGAGTAGTCCAGTTGAGCAGTCGAATCGAACAGTCCAGTCGAGTAGTTCAATCGTGCAGTTAAATCGAGCAGGCGGGTCGAGTAGTAAGTCAAGCAAATATATCACGCAGTCGAATCGAGTAGTTAAGTCGAGTAGTCAGTCCACTCGAGCAGTTGAATCGAGCTCTTCAGTCAAGCAATCAAGTCGATCTGTCCAATCAAGCAGTTGAGTCGAGCAGTTGAATCGAACAGTACAGTTAAGCAGTCTAATCGACCAGTCCAGTCGAGCAGTCTAGTCAACCAGTTGAGCAATCGAGCAGTCGACCGGTGGGGTGACTGAGAATACAACCCATTGCTACGAAAGCATTAGTTACCGGTAAGCCTCTTATGACGTCCTGTCAGAGACCTGGTTTTCAGTACAGACATAAGCCTCTTATATTAGGCCATTGCAAATCATATTAAAAGCTTTTGTCACCCCCCCCCCCTTGGAAATTGGCTTGGAAAATCGGGGGGCAAAAGAATAATTTGTAGGATATGAGTCAAATTTCTTTTAATAAAATCAATTGTCTGTGGGCTCTACAGTCTGAAAAACTCGAAAAATGAGTCTCCGAGTTGAATTAACGCTTCTAGTACGAAACAGAAATGGAAATTCGAACAATGGAATTTCCGAAAATCGTCCAAAAAAATGTTCCTTCGTTTTTGTCTTTTTTCGTATATTTGTGCATAGAAAATAATAACGTATATATTATAAGCAAGAATAGATTCGGTTTTCACGTTTAAACCTAAAATATCTAATAAACCTAACCTAAAATAAAATTTTATCGTGGTAATATAAGCAACCACAATAAATTTGATTTATTAACGGTTTTATCATAGTTTTATAGCTAACTATAAGTATGTTGTACCTAGCATTGCGTATCTAGCGTAATACCATAGTAAAACCAGGGGTAATGATTAATACCGCAATAAAATGTTTTAAACATTCAGATAAAACCAAACGGCTTTGGAATTATGTTACTTGGAAGCATAGATGCCTTTTTCACAGATTTTTTCACACGCATAAATTTGAGACCCTATCATTTCTTCCGCAATATTTTATTTTTCTAGTGTATTTTTTTCTGTAATATAAAGGGGTTAGACCAAATGATCGGGACAGGCAAAATTTTGATGAAATTCAAACGACCATAACTTTTACAAAATTGAACATTTTTAGATGAAACCAATTGCATTCGACGGAGAAATTTTCCTAATTTTCCAAAAAATATTTCAAAATTTGCAATAGTCAACGGATACCGGAGATACTCCGGGTTGTCTGGGGGTATTTCAAAAACTGATTTTTTTAATCGACTGTATCTTTTTCTGTCATGGAAATTTATTAATTTTCATATTTTATCCCAAAATTGGATTTTATTTCCAGTCGATTAGTCGAAAAAGAACGGAAATCCGACAAGAAACAACCGAGATATGGCCATTTTAGTGAAATCAGTTCTGGAAATGTTGCCAGTAATGTCTTATCTTTATGACCATTTTAAAACATGACCAAAACCATTGCAATATGAATCTCAAACTTCAAAAATTTACGAGGGTTGAAAATCCTGAAGTTTGACAGCCATTTTGACATGATTTTGAATATTCCTTGAAACGACCACATCCGCCGGGGTACCTAGAACCTGCTACAGGGTTGCCATGGCACGCTGCGGAACTGTTAATGCTTCCAGTGTCAATGGGTCATAAAATCTTAACGTTTGATGCTCATATTGACATGGTTTGCGTCATGTCCTAAACTGGCCAGAGCAATAGATGTTACTAGTACTGATTTTACAAAAATGGCCGTAACTTGGTTGTTTCTCGTCGGATTTCCGTTCTTTTTTCACTAATCGGTTTTTGACATGCTCCCAGATAACCCGGAATATCTCCGGTATCCATTGACTATTGCAAATCTTGAATTATTTTAGAAAAACTAGAAAGATTTTCCCGTCGAATGCAATTAGTTTCATATAAAAATGTCCAATTTTGAGGAAGTTATGGCCGCTTAAATTTCATCAAAATTTTGCCTGTCCCGATCATTTTGTCTAACCCCTGTACATAGTTTATGAAATACTTTAATTATCAGACATATTGGTAGAAGCAGAACTCACAGGATCTGACATAATTGGTGGGTCCCAAATTTATGCTTGCGAAAAAATCTGTGATTCTGGCATCTATGCTTGGAAGACGGCGCATAGGTATAAACAGCAAGGGACTGGCAACCCTATCCCTACTCTATGTGTTTGACAGTAGCCAACATCTACTGCCGGCGTGGGTATTATTTGCAAAAACCTGGCTAAGATTTGAAAATAATACCCATCTGCCGCTCCACCCATCTGCACCCACCAGTATACCGGCTTTGCAGAGTGAAAGAAACAGAAGGTAGAAACAGAAGCGGTGTTCCTGTTTCATTTACGCAAATGGTTAGATGTTGACTGCAAAAACATGGCTGCCTAGCTGGGCTACAGAGACTGTAGATTACAGAGGCGCCGAGACACTCAAAATCCGCTAAATTTTGAAACAAAACGGAGAGTACCATCATAAATAAAGGCAACTCTCTGCTTTCGTTCAAAATCGAGCGGGTTTTGAGTGTCTCGGCGCCTCTGTAATCTACCTACAGTCTCTGTAAGGAGGACCTTGATTAACAGCGATCAGATAATTTCTTAGCGACTCAAAATTTCTCGACAGGTAACCAGTCGTTGTGTTCTAAGACACAGGCCTTGAGCAGCGGGGTGGTGTGGCTGTCAAACTACGTACATTGTACATGTCCCACTCATTGATTTTGGTACTTTTGGTTCTGGTGCCTACTTAAAGGTTTATTCATTTTAAGACTACCGAAATTAATTAGAAAGCAGTTAAACACAGCCTTTTAGCTATAATTTAAGTAATATTAGCTGATATTTTCGATATACTGGCTGGTTCCAAGTTGTCGCCGTCCATGGATGTTTAGCCCGCAAAATTTGGACAATTTCACACCCCTGGCCTTGAGTTGGCGATGAATTGCTATCAAAACGCCGCCACCCATCGCTAAGTACGCACAAATCGATCTCTTGTACTCTCATGGAACTGCCATATGGAAAGTTTGTGAAGATTTGGTGCAAAGTTTTGTCTATCCTTTTCACTCTTTAACAAACCTGTGCACCGACTTCACAAATAGAACAAACTTGGGAAGGTGGCAGCACCGGTTCGCGCACATAGCGAATTGATTTATGACTGTTGTGCGCACTCCAATCGCAGCGAAAGACTTCGTAGTTTGGTCCGAAGATTTGTCTAGAGGAGGTTGTCAAGCCAGTTTTCGACTAAAACAATTATATTTATCGTGTGGACTATCGGCATACGATAGCAGATAGTCGTGGACGCTTGTGTTCATTCCACTAATATTTTGGTAATACACATGGATGTTGTCGTGCTGTACGTCTGTACGCTGACGGGAAAGGCTTGACTGCGGCAGGGAGGATGGGAACTTCCATACTGCCGTCATATGCAAAAGCAGATTTGTTCGCCGATGTCACTTTTGCAGCGAAACGTAAAAATTGAATTTGTATTTGTATTATGCACAAAAGTGACGTTAGCGCTTGCATTCAGGGGCGGACTGGGAGCCAAAGGGCCCACCGGGCCTTTGAGATTAGGGGCCCCAGCTTGCAAAATTCTCATGATAGTAAATTAACACAAAAAACGACATCTACTCAAAAGACATCAGTGTTACAAGGACAGTAAATACAGTAAATCGAATGAATATGGGCTCTATTTTGAAAGTCATGTCGTGCAATTCGACTCGACTCAGGCACTGTCGAGTGTCGAGTATCGGGAGAACGGGCAGCATAGCGGCTCGAGGCTCGAAACAAAACAAACTCAGTCGTTATTAGGACCGAGTTACCAGCTTTTAGCGTGTGCGTCATATTAGCGGTTCACGGTACTTTAGTTTGCACGCATTTTTCTTCAACCCAATCTTCGCTACTTTGAGTTTTAGTTTGTTCAGCCACCACCACAGATGCTGTTTTATCGACAATATCCATTTCATTGAGAAAGCAGACGAACTAATTAGATTTGCTGAAGATTGTGCCTGTGTGTTGATCCTTTCATAACATCCTGCAACGGCATGTTGAACAGCCCACATGAGGGACCATCACGTTGATAAAGTCCCCTGCGAGGTTAGAATGGCCATGATTTTACGGTCGATGGTATCATACGCAACTTTGAAATCAATGAAATAATTGTGCGTTGAATTCTGTATTCATGGACTTTTTGGAGGATCTGCCGCAGCGTGAATATTTGATTTGATTTGCGTGATAAATGATAGGATGTCAATAGTTCAATGTATATGAGTAGCTTACTGCGTCTACACATCAGAACAGAACAGTTCATAGTGCAGGCGATTCCCTTGCCGAGTTATAGCTATTTCTGGGATTAAACTCTTGGATTCTCCTATAAGAATCCTGCTTCTATAAGCAATGTATTCTGTGCGAATCCTCTGTAGAATTTCTTCACACGATTCCAATGTGAGGAATGCCCGAGACTCTGCGCGAAGCTTTTTACTTCGTCTTGGTAGAGCTGCGGAAAAAAGAAACCACCGTCTAAAAACGCCAGTACGAAGATCACGTGCTCGCCAGTCCAGAGGAGAGGTTCGTCAGCAACGACACACGGAGTTTCTACAAAACGGTCAGGTGCAAGAATTTTGCCATGCCTGTGATGTGCCAGCCAGCCGGGTGAAGAGTATTTCCAGACGCTGTTGAATACAGAAGTAAACACGAAGATCAGCAGATACAGGATCAGAATTTTGAGCGACGGCCAAGCTGGAGCCACCAATACAGGAGGAGGTCAAAAGAGCAATCAGTGAGCTGAAAACGGTAAGGTTGCTGTAAAGGATGGGATCCTGGCTGAACTTCTAAAACGGGGAGCGAGCAGCTGTACGAAACAATTCACCACCTCATTGTCAGGAACAGAATACATATGGGAGGAAAATAAATATCGGAGGAGTGGTTCATTGGCCTCATTTCCCATAAATTTAAAAACGGACATCGACTTGAGAGTAAAAACTATCGAGGCATTACGTTGCTCAAATTGCCTGTAAGGTGCTCTCCCTATCCCTATCCGGACTGAGTGCGTTAGCTGACTTCTTCGTCGGTGAGTATCAAGCTGGTTTTCATGAGGGTCGCTTCACGATGGATCAGATATTTACCCTGCGTCTAGTAACTGACGAGTTCCGGGAGTACAACTTGCAGACTCATATCTTTATGGATTTCAAGGCGGCATACGATTCAGTCAAACGAAATGAGCTGTGACAGTTATCGCTAGGACATGGTTTTCCCACAGAACTAGTTACGTTGATTCGTGTGACGCTGGATGAGTAAAAATTATGAGTCAGAATAGCAGATGAGACCTCACGTACATTTTGATTTTGCGGATGACGTCGATATCACCGAAATCAAATATAGAGCAGCGAAATAAGCCTTTAGGTCATTTATTGAAAAATTGAGACTTACCATTAACACCGCCAAAACGAAGTACATGGCGTGAAAATCCAAATGGTGTTGGTGTCGAAGAGGAACTGAATATATTTTGGTATGCTCGTGACATGTGACAACGATGTAAGTCGCAAAATAAAACGACTAATTGCAGCTGCGAATTGGCCTTTACGCAGGCATTACATTTGGTAGCTGAAGTCCCGTAGCTTGCAAATTCGCATAAAACTGGCGCTCTAGAGAACACTAATCCTCTCGGTGGCCCTTTACGGACATGAATCATGGACGCTAAAAGAAGATGATCGAGGAATGCTTGGGGTTTTAGCGCAAAATTTGGCAAAATCCAAAATGGAGTGTAGCGCAGACGCATGAACCACGAGCTATATTAAGAATGCAAATATGCTGTTATAATGAAGATAGTACAGTGTGACAGTCTGCGCTGGGCTGGTCACGTATCTAGAATGCCCGACGAAAGAGTAACCAAAATTATTTTAAGCAGAGAATCAAGAAGAGGCCGTAGACTTCGGAGTAGACATCGCACTGATAGATGTGCGCTATCGAGGATGATGCACGTTCAGCCGGTGTTCGAGGGGTTTGAAGAAAGGTAGCCTTGGATTGAGTACTGAAGGACCATAATTCATTCGGCGCAGGATCGATAACGGACCGTCGCCACTGAAGTAAACTAAGTATGGAGCTTAAGCCGAGAGTTCGATATTTATAAGTAGTCAAATAACTGCGGATGAAATACTAATTCTACTTTTAATTACTCAGAATTGAAGCTGGTAATATTTTCTTAGCTTGGACCCCAACAGCTCGATTTAAATGGTTTCATGAATCATGGGGCCCCAGCAATCGAGTATTCGTGAGTCATAGAAAAAGTTTAACTGAAAGAGAAATTTTGGTTTAAAGTTCGGGGCCCCAATAGTCCCATTTGAAGCTGAATTTTCAATCTTCAAATCGGTTCATTTCATGAATCATGGGGCCCCAGCAATCGAGTATTCGTGAGTCATAGAAAAAGTTTAACTGAAAGAGAAATTTTGGTTTAAAGTTCGGGGCCCCAATAGTCCCATTTGAAGCTGAATTTTCAATCATCAAATCGGTTCATTTCATGAATCATGGGGCCCCAGCAATTGAGTATTCGTGAGTCATAGAAAAAGTTTAACTGAAAGAGAAATTTTGGTTTAAAGTTCGGGGCCCCAATAGTCCCATTTGAAGCTGAATTTTCAATCTTCAAATCGGTTCATTTCATGAATCATGGGGCCCCAGCAATCGAGTATTCGTGAGTCATAGAAAAAGTTTAACTGAAAGAGAAATTTTGGTTTAAAGTTCGGGGCCCCAATAGTCCCATTTGAAGCTGAATTTTCAATCATGAAATCGGTTCATTTCATGAATCATGGGGCCTCAGCAATCGAGTATTCATGAGTCATAGAAAAAGTTTAACTGAAAGAGAAATTTTGGTTTAAAGTTCGGGGCCCCAATAGTCCCATTTGAAGCTGAATTTTCAATCTTCAAATCGGTTCATTTCATGAATCATGGGGTCCCAGCAATCGAGCATCCGTGAGTCATAGAAAAAGTTTAACTGAAAGAGAAATTTTGGTTTAAAGTTCGGGGCCCCAATAATTCCATTTGAAGCTGAATTTCAAATCGTCAAATCGGTTCATTTCATGAATCATGGGGCCCCAGCAATCGAGCATTCGAGAGTCGTAGAAAAAGTTTAACTGAAATAAAAATTTTGGAAAATCTCATTTTGTGTAACGACGAAATTTTTACTGGGGCCCACCGGGCATTTGCCCGGTTGCCCGGTGGGCCAGTCCGCCCCTGCTTGCATTTCACGTAATCAACTTGTACTGAAAAATGTGCAAAATGGATTAACGTCATCAAAATCAGCGTTAATTAATTAACTAACCACGGCAGTTTTCCAGGCGCAATGAACTTTTCTTCAAGAAGTAATTCATGAAATGGAATTATCGAGATAAATTTTGAAAATGTATGAAGTGTGTTGTGCTGCACACGAAGACTATAGAAATATCCCCTTCAGTAAGGTGTTTGGGAAGGCTTTGGTGAAATACTAGAAAAGCGCTATTTGTGAAGGTCGGGCCACTTGATTAGTTATGGTTGGGTCACCATAATTTTAAGTGCAGAAGCGCAATAATCGCTAGAGAATGTCAGTCACATTTTACGTGACTTTATGAAATAAAGCAAAATTAATACGATAAAAACCAAGATTTTTATTGTGTTTTTCATTGTAGTTGTACACTTTGGAAAATACAATTGTAGCAACATTGATTTTACATAATCGCCAAAATTTCGCAAAAATGCGATTAACAATAGGGTATTTGTACCTATATGAGCCGTTGTTCACGGAATTCATTCTTTTCATGTCTCTATATAGAATTTCAAAACGTATGTCTTAGATTTTCTGCGGTGGCCCAATCTGTACAACATGGCCCGACGTTGACAACATTTTTTGTCGTCACGTAAATACCTATAACTTTTTTATTTTTTAAGCAATCAGTTAAAAACTTTCCAAATATACCTTATTCTTAGACCTTTGCAACGATGTATTTAGGTTTCCAAAATTCCTTTTGAAACGAAAGTTATGGGCGAATTCCAAAAAGAGGCCCAACCACGACGACACTCTCCTACAGTACAATTACGGGGCTAGTGCAACGATCTTACTGACTCTATACCAGCACCGCCCAACCGAGATTCGAACATACGAGGACTGGCTTGTTGGGCCGGCATCGTACCGGTTGAAAGCATCCTTATAGTTTGATTTACTACTAGATTTATTATTCTGACTGATAGCTTAAAAAATTAACTCAGAAAATAATTGCCTTATAAGTGAAAAAGTTGGCAGCAAATTATGTTATGTTTGAAATAATGGTGTGCTACAAAATATCATCCTAATTCGAGTGGAAGCAATTCGATAAGACATAATTTCACAGCAACTACGATTGATTCCATAAAATGAAAAAGTATATTGATTTTTATCTATTGTTCAGGGGTCAAATTCCCTTATCGGAATACCTAGTAAGCTTAAAAGCAAAAAAAAAAGTTAGCCTTCGCTCAGGAGACCAGTTCAGACTTCGTGTGTTATCTGCAATCTCCAAACGTGGATGGATTGAATCGAAAAAAAAACCGCCTCGACGAGCTCGACGAGTCGTGGTAAGTGAAATAAATTGGCATGTAAATTACTAGCTTAGCCTAACAACCATAATTGGTCGCATGCTAATGATTGCTGAAAGCGTTATTGTTCGGGGGGCGTAGGAACTCGAGTCAGGAGTAACTCGAGTCAGGAGTAGCAAAAGAAAACAAACGCTGCAGCGCTGGCGGGATTGGATCGGAATGTAAATAATACTCTGAGGTCAATGAACTATCTTTTAATTGATCTGGGTCGCATAACCGAGCTGCAGTTAGATTTTACGAAGATGTTCTGGTGACTGGCCCGTACCTACTGATCTCGTTTCATTAATCGATTACCGGAATCGATTGAGTACCCTTGCGTTATGATTAATTGCTTTCACTGGTCGGAAAATAACAAAAATAGCAGATTCTCATCATTACCGCATCATTCAATAAAAGTGGCGTGCGTTGTTTGCCAAATTATCATCGCGTTAATCGGAAAATGATGCCATATTGGCTTCAAGTGTTCCCGTAGGATGCCTAAAGAGGCAGTATGGCATGCGAATAAATGGCAATAGATGACGAAATTGTTAAGTGGATCTATAATTTTCATATTTATCGATTAATCGAATAACACATCTGGTTAATTGAAAACAACAGGTATCCGTTTTCCGTTTTAGTTTTGGGTATGGAGGGTAGCTCGATAAGAATAGTTTTGACATCATTGTCAATTTTATTGATTTATTAGGCGTAATGCCAAATGCCAAGGTCTGCCTTGAAACTTGAAACACTGCTCTGCCCAATTATTAAGTAATTGCGTTTTGTTTTTGAATTCAACCTCGTTTCGATTTTAATCGAATTTATTCCCAGTATAACAGCAAAATGTTACGTAAGAAAACGTTACGTGTGTATAATAGAATAGCCGCGAATTGAGTGTGAATTTTCCAATCAATTTCTGCCTTGTTACGGTAGCCCATCTGTCCGTCATGCGATACGGTCTCACCCAGCGGGTAGCGTAGGAGATAACATCAGCACGGTGCGGTGGTTGGAAAATAGGTCAGAGAGTTTACCAATTTTTGGTATTTAGCTACTGACGTTGACTTTATCGAAACGGCAAACTGTTTCCATGACGGTCGCCTCGACAGTTGAAACGGTAGCACATGAAAACTGTACTGTGATTCATTTATGGCTGTGGACCGTATAAACAAACAATGGTTACCCTATTTTTCACTGCTTGCTGACATCGATTCGATTTGTTGTCCGCAAATAACAATCTCTTGTTGAGATTCCCTGAAAAGATAAAAAAATCAATGAAGCGGATAATTCTATTGAGCTCAACAGTTACGGTAGACGTAACGTTGAATGATTGCCCAATTCTGTCCTTTTTTCTATGCAATGCAAAGTCAAGATTCCAGTTTAATTGGTTCATATGGTTTAAAATTTCAGATTTATGAATATTTTTCCCATGCTTTCATTCTCATGACTGTATCTTTTTCTTCTTTTGCAGATTGATCTTGCAACTGAACAAGCTGCTTAAATAACCACTTCACAGGAAGCGCCTTAGCCAAAGCTCTAATTCGGATGCTAAGGAAATCGACCTCGGGTAAACAATTGTGGACATAAAGTCTCTCAACATTCAATGGTTCCAGAAAGAGACAAAAAAGAACGAAAATGACTTGACTGTCAACTCAGATCTTTGAAATCAATAATAAACCCAACGCACTGTTCTAATTTCGAAAAAAGAAAACAAAACCACAGTGCTTTTGCTTTCGACATCATTAAGGTTACGAAAATTTCAACCTTCTTCTAATATTGGCAACAATGGCTACAAGTTTGAATTATACCACTTTTCGGCTAGCACACGTCTTAAGTTTCCTGCTTATGATTTATGCCATTCCCGCGGTACTGTGCAGTAGTTCTTCTGGCCCTGGTAAGAGTTTGTCAAATGTGACAAACGCAGCTGCAAATGAAACCATCTCCACGGAAAATCCACCGAAAGATCAACAGATCAAACTGGATGAATTTGAAGGTATCGTCGAGAGCTACGTAAACGATGCGTTGGACCGTAATTATAAAGCAATACTGGCCGGAATAACGTCGACCAATGGGTCCCAGCTGACGCCTGATGCCACTTCGAGTGACAAAACGAAGCGAAGTTTTGGCCCGTTCAATCTGTCGGAGTTCGATCGGAAAATTATCAACGGAGTAGCACACTTCATTGATCAGCGGTTTCTCAGTGGCATCAATAACAAGATGGCGCGAGCAGTTCAAACTGGACGGTTGTTCTTTTTCAAAGGTATGTAATATTCATTATCAATGCCAATGCCAAATATATATTACGTAGTTCAATTACTGAGTGGGACTCTAACCCACACTCTTTCGATTTGAGTCCAAATGTTTGGTTTATCCAAATGGTTTAACATCATTACACGACACCCTATATTAGAGTTTAATTGTCAAAACCAGGGATGGTTCGATCACTTTGACTCAATTTTGATTCATTTGACAGTACCGTCTCAGCAGAGCCAGATATGACAATGTTATGTATGGGACATTTGTAGAACTAGTTCTAATCTACAAGTTTTCTGAACGAAGTTTTGCTATATCATTTGTAATTACGGTGCTACAATGCTAGTAACTCATCAGTGACTAAATGAACGTTCATTTAGTCACTAATAAGATACTAGCATTGTAGCGCCGTAACTACAAAAGATACAGCAAAACTTTATTCAGCCAAATTATAGATAATAACCTGTTCTACAAATGTCTCATATATAACTTTGTCATATTTGACCCCGTTTAGACGGTACTGTCAAATGAATCAAAATTGAGTCAAAGTGATCGAACCATCCCTGGTCAAAACATTTGGGCGCAAACCGAAAGTGTGTGGGTTAGAGTCTCACTCAGTAATTGAGTCTATCATTCTTCCTCACCAAACATTCCTCCACCTTTAATAAAAAAAAAATGATTTACGTTGGACCGCGACGGAGTCAAAGACACGTAAAACAGACAAAAATAAAATCCTGAACTTGAACAACTCAGCACTATTAACTAACACTGAGAATAATAACTTGCTCGAAATAATCAATTAAAAAATCGATTTTTTAGAATTGTAAAGTACTATGCCCCTTTAAAATAGTATCCAATTGTGGTTACCTACTTACTGATATTGCGAAGTCTGTGTTTTTAATAAACAGACGACCACGCTTTGAAAGCAATTTAAGTTCCAGGATTTGTTTTTTATGGTTGCTTGGTACAACTCTCATTCCAAAACCACTATGTATTGAAATTACATAAAAACAATATTCTGCTAGGATTGGTATCACTTTTTAACAATTCTTTTGTTCCCACCCACGAGTGTACAGTGGAAAACATAAATACAAACATTGCTTGCTTTCATTTGTATCTCTACATTTATTTTCCTCTAATAGAAACTGCTCATCCACTGTTTTTCTTCAGTCGAGAATAACGTAATCAGCTGAATATTTCAATTCTGTTTCTGTTCCGTTTCAATGAATTCCACCAGGACGTGTTTCATTACAAATACGAAAGAAACAGAAACCGTTTTCCGCTCCGGTAGCGGAAACGGCAAGCCAAATGTCCTGCCAGCTGTGAGCTGACAAAACCAACTGCTACCTACTTACTGTGTGTCATGCTGTCGTGCTTTATCATCGAATTAACACAATTTTCATATTCTTCCCTCTTCTCTTTTAGGACTGAAGAAATTAGTATGGCCACTGCTGTTCGGTCTGCAGATAGTGAAAACTGTTCTGCTAGTTCTCTTCCTGCCCAGCATAATTGGATCGTTTGGTAAAATCCTAGGAAAAGGTAATGCGTACGGCAAAGAAGCATATTTTTTGACACTATCGTTAGAAAGATGAGTAGCATCTTTTCTTACTTTGAACATTATTAATTACTTTGTATTTATGTACAACAAAACTGAGGCTAAGTTCGAGTTCTAAAATTCTTCGCTTCAGGTCTGTCGTCTGTGTCTACGCTATCGCATCCAACTACCACCGTGGAAGACTTGGACTTTAAGGATAACTCCTACAACTCAGACCAGGATTTCCAAATGAACATGGAGAACAACGCCTATCTGCCTGCATTGGGTATGCATCCGGTCAAACATGACAAATGGTAGCCAAAGTTTCAAATCGAATTTTCATTTGTAGATTCACATTCGGCTGGTACGAGCTACAACGCAATGTACGATACAAACAACGCCAACGCAGCCCTGTCGAGGCTCGGCTTCGGAGGAGGTCGAGTGACGTACGTGAACTCGGTGAACGATTACAATCGGCAGCAGAAACGAAACGATTTCAAGATATTCCACGATATCCCCAGCAGCAGTCTGCTGCTGACGAACTACGACCCGTTCTACAGTCCACTGCTGTCGAGGTTGGATGCGGTCTTTGCCCAGATGGGTCTATCGAACAAGGAGGAAGCGTGCCGGGAGAAGCTGGTCTGCCTGATGTACGCCAATCCTGCAAAATATGCGCCTTACAGTAATTTAATTTCGGCGCAGCTGAGCAGGTGGGTGATACTGTTTGTGAAACATACAAAGCTTTTCTCGGTCGGTCTATCAATCCATCAATCTATTCAATTTTTTCTATAGTCTATAGCACCATGTAACAAAGTTTGAACTATCTTCTTATGCCTTTATTTCCGCATTCTGTTTTATTTGATCGCTATTTTAATATGTTATTGAGTCATGTGTCAAGTGTTGGCATTAATTTGAATTCAATCATAGTTCATCCAACGACATAGTATCATCCAATCATTCTTTGTATTTATGTTTGCCTTCTTGGTTTTTGTCCGCTGGTTTGACAAAGCAAAGAAATGAAAGCTGGGATCTCCACTGCCGACGGTCACCCGCCATGATTTTTGCCTCGTCAACAACCCGGATTAGCCAATTGCTCAAAGTATAGTTTCTATAGAAACCATCGGGGAAACGAGCGTTCTGTTTTGGTGCTTGAATTTAACTCTTCTTGTTCTTACAATTACGCTTTTGGTAGAAAATCTTCTAAATTTTCATTAAAAAATACTGAAAAAAATAATAATTAATTTCTGCACTGATAAAAAAGCATTTCAAGACAGACAGACAGACAGACAGACAGACAGACAGACAGACAGACAGACAGACAGACAGGCAGACAGACAGACAGACAGACAGACAGACAGACAGACAGACAGACAGACAGACAGACAGACAGACAGACAGACAGACAGACAGACAGACAGACAGACAGACAGACAGACAGACAGACAGACAGACAGACAGACAGACAGACAGACAGACAGACAGACAGACAGACAGACAGACAGACAGACAGACAGACAGACAGACAGACAGACAGACAGACAGACAGACAGACAGACAGACAGACAGACAGACAGACAGACAGACAGACAGACAGACAGACAGACAGACAGACAGACAGACAGACAGACAGACAGACAGACAGACAGACAGACAGACAGACAGACAGACAGACAGACAGACAGACAGACAGACAGACAGACAGACAGACAGACAGACAGACAGACAGACAGACAGACAGACAGACAGACAGACAGACAGACAGACAGACAGACAGACAGACAGACAGACAGACAGACAGACAGACAGACAGACAGACAGACAGACAGACAGACAGACAGACAGACAGACAGACAGACAGACAGACAGACAGACAGACAGACAGACAGACAGACAGACAGACAGACAGACAGACAGACAGACAGACAGACAGACAGACAGACAGACAGACAGACAGACAGACAGACAGACAGACAGACAGACAGACAGACAGACAGACAGACAGACAGACAGACAGACAGACAGACAGACAGACAGACAGACAGACAGACAGACAGACAGACAGACAGACAGACAGACAGACAGACAGACAGACAGACAGACAGACAGACAGACAGACAGACAGACAGACAGACAGACAGACAGACAGACAGACAGACAGACAGACAGACAGACAGACAGACAGACAGACAGACAGACAGACAGACAGACAGACAGACAGACAGACAGACAGACAGACAGACAGACAGACAGACAGACAGACAGACAGACAGACAGACAGACAGACAGACAGACAGACAGACAGACAGACAGACAGACAGACAGACAGACAGACAGACAGACAGACAGACAGACAGACAGACAGACAGACAGACAGACAGACAGACAGACAGACAGACAGACAGACAGACAGACAGACAGACAGACAGACAGACAGACAGACAGACAGACAGACAGACAGACAGACAGACAGACAGACAGACAGACAGACAGACAGACAGACAGACAGACAGACAGACAGACAGACAGACAGACAGACAGACAGACAGACAGACAGACAGACAGACAGACAGACAGACAGACAGACAGACAGACAGACAGACAGACAGACAGACAGACAGACAGACAGACAGACAGACAGACAGACAGACAGACAGACAGACAGACAGACAGACAGACAGACAGACAGACAGACAGACAGACAGACAGACAGACAGAAATCCATTTTAATATATAAGATAGCGGACGAGTGCGGAGACATTCCCAAGGAACAATAAATTTGAAATGACTATTACAGCATGCGACGAATGGGAAAGTGAGTGTAATGTCTGTTTGTCTATGTGTAAGCGAAGACTAAACCCAGATTACACAAGATCGTAATAGAATGTTTACATTAGATCGTTTTCATGTCAATTTTACATTGGATTATACATTATACAATTATAATGATTAGAGTATGTCAAAACAAAGTGAACAGTAGTTTTCAGTCGTGCGTGTCCTCATAAATACAACTCATGACTGTGAATTATAAAGCAGTAGATATAGATGATTGCAATTTTTAGTTATACCTCAATCATAGATTCAGGAGTATTAAGTTGCGCGTTGTAAAAACCGCTGTATAAAATGCAAGATAGAATTAAATGTAATCGTTAAAATTTTTGCACGTATGTTGCCTCCACTTTGGTACATATATGCTCTTATCTGACGTGAAATATAACTTTTTCGTTCAGATATGATGTCGTATTTCTCAGTTGCAATCGAGATGTACAAACCAAATGGTTTACTGGGAAACAAATGCCATGATTGCATCCACGATAAGTACCTATCAGCAATGTATTTACATCTCATCGAGTTACATAGCGTTAGAGGTACATTTAGGCGTTTTGGTCATGTATTCCGGTTATCTCCGTTATGGTGAATCTGGCTATGGAGATTATCACACCAAGAAAGTGTTTTTCGCCGAAATTATAGAAAATTAGGATGAATACCTCCAATTTGCTCCCGATCAGACGAGAGGTAACGCACGCGGTCTATGGCTAGCAATATCATATTGATTATTCTAGTTCGGCGTATTGTTATTTCTACATTGTTAGTCACGTTTCACATTTTACTCATTCAAGTAAACTAATTTCATAAAACCTTTGCATCTTTTGCCCCATTTCTAGGGAACTGAATGAGTTACGCAAGCCAACCAACGACAATCCGGATATAATGCGGTTTTTCCGGTACATGAAGGCTGCCAAAGACGGCCAGGATGGCGTGGATTGCAATCGAATGCACAAGGATTGCATTACCTATAAGGACCTTTCAAATCCGGCAATGGTGACAACGTTCAACGACATTAACAAACTTGTGCAAGCAAGAAAGCTGTAGGCATCTAGCTTGTTATGTCAAGAAGAAGAAGAAGAAGAAAAAGATACCGCTAAACTAGCTCACGCCAGCCAAAATAGGTCAGATTTCAACAGAAATTAAATACGATGTCATAACGAGTCATACAGCAAGCCACCGGTGAAATAACTGAACGTTTAGTTTGAACCTGGAGGCTGCTTCTAGAAGAGAATCTCGGCGAAATTGTTTTGCCGCCGAGCAAAACGCGCCGCGAGAATGCAAAATGAACCGTGAGGAGGACTACCCGATGATGGTTTTTCGAAAGAATTCCGCACTTCGCACTTCCTTGAGAGAAAGAAAGAGAGAGAGAGAGAGAAAGAAAACCAAGCGCGAAACGGATTGTCTTGAAAAACTTTCATCCTTCGAAAGGTAATGGCCTTTCCGGCGAGGCTTGAAAACTTTCAAGTGTGCTTCAACTTCCTCGTAGCAAGTAGCAATTGTTGTGTCTAGGTAATAGTAAATTAAATATGGTAGGATGAAATGTGCCTGTAATTAGATTCCTGTATCATTAGGGTATTTATTTATTTATTCATAGAATTGGTAGGTAACTTATTTATTTATTTAATAACTAAATTATTTATTTATTTATTTTTTATTACAGTTTACAATTGCGTTAAATTAAAAAAAAAATCAATTATTTAGTTTAGTAGGCAAACGCCTTTCAATTTAGATTCTCTTTTTGATTGGGCAGATTAATTTTATTGAATACTTCTTCGCTAGTTAGTGCAAAGTGAACCAGAGGAAAAAGCGTAAGCAGAAGCGAATATTTGTCATGACACTGTCTATTTATATATGGGCTGTAGCATTTTTGGAATTCTGCTAATAGTACATATCAACCTAGAGGAAGATAGCAATTTAAAATCGACTGTTGAGAAGCGAATAAAATTAAAGTCAAAAATCGTAACAATGGAATAAGTAAATTGAAATCAACAATAAAACTCTCGCTTTCTTGTTCCGTCCTGTAGAAAGTAAGTAAGTGAGTGAGCATCCTGCCGCTTTTCGAATAGGAACAGGCTGCCAGGATATGGCATAACCCTTTCAATGTAAGCCGGGTATTCAACTCAATAGCTCTTACGGCATTAGATGATAAGCAAGCGGTCCTTTTATGAGCTCCGTCGTAGCAAGGAAAGAAAAATGTTGTAAAATATACGAGTAGGTGTTTGGTCGCTCAAAATAGCTGTCTCTTTGCTATGATGAACACAACAAAATGTAAGACATGGCATGGAAAAAATGGAAGTAAACACTCGTTTGCCATTTTTCGCGCAGCGTGAAATAAAAATAGAAAGAAAGATTCGAAAATATAAGTTGTTTGTCTTGCTGAAGTTTCGTGCCTCTTGGTGACGGTTTGGGCTCAAGTGAAAACTTTTTATTTGATAAATTTACGTCGTGGGCAAGAAAAAACGCAGTGGAGCTGCTTTTAAATTCTGAGAATCACCCTTTTAGTGGTAAAGAGTTCCCGTAATTCAAATCTTTCTGGAGGCATTTCGTGCAAAATGATGTGGAAATAATATTCCTTCGAGTAGATCTTTTGTGATTAGGCTGAAAATCAGTATGACTATGATACTATGACTAGATAACCATGTGACATACAATTCTTGGTTTCAAAAGAAAATGGTACGAAAATAATACTAATAATATTTAACAGTGCTTACCAATAATAATATCACACTTGTTGAGCAAATTTGAAGAAACCAAATATTTTGACTTGCAAGTCAGTAAAAACATTTTTTCCAACGCTCACAATTTATTAAACAATTAATAAACAATTTTGACTCGATGGTAGCACCATGGTCATCACAGTGGCAACAGAAAACGAGTAATTAGGGTACGGGAGGGTATTTTCAGCAGGTTTCTAAATCCTATTTTCCTTTTCTTTCGCCAATAAAAATACTTTGTCGACATACAATTTTAATATGTTGTAACTATTCTCTCAAGACTGTAAGTAATCTACTATGTTTTATTCAAAGAACGTCAAAACCACCTGTTCTTCCACTAGAACTAGGCCGAAAAAATAGATGCCATCGCTTAATGGGCTGAAAATACCCTCCCGTGTCCTATTTCAATTTGCGAACGACGAACTGTTCGATAACTTTATTAATTATAAACTCCGGTGACACCGGATAGCGTTGTCACGACAAAATGGTAGCAGTTTACTATAGTTGTTTCAAATGCTGAGAAAGCTGAAATAGTAGCTCTCGCTGTTTCATCAATCATTTCGTATCAATTTGTTCCGAACTTTTAATTTAATTATCAGTTGCTTTATTTCTCTAAAAAAAAAGAAGGCCTTATTAAAAACTAAGTCGCAAACAATAATATTCGCCGAAAATTAGTCTTAATATCTTCTCTGGACTGGACCAACCGGATTCAGGACGAACACTATTTTTGCGGGGTTGTTGTCCGGTATTCTCATAACATGTCCCGCCCTTTGTACCCTTCCAGCTTTAGCTTTAGCTTTCACTTCACATACTGGGTTCACCAAAAAGCTGCGTCAGCTAGTGGTACATCATTTTCCTCCATATACCGCCAAAGATGGTCCTAAGCACACAACATTCAAGAAAGGGCCAGTGCTTTCAAGTCCCCGTCGAGTATTGTCCACGTTTCGTGCCCGTACGGGATGACTGGTCTTTATGTCTTTTTTGTGTTTGCGCATCTTTCTGCTGCAGTTGCTATCCGACGTTATCAACGTCCCGAAGGGTACAAATTCGTCCACCACCTCGAACTCAACCCCATCGACTACCACACAGTGTCTATGTGACTCGATCGCGCTCGGTTCCTCCTGTTAACAGGTACTTGGTTTTAGACGTATTCAACCGACACTAGTTCCTTCACCTCACTGCTTTCCTTCTGAAACTTTCAGGTTTCAGTTTGGTATACTGCTCAGCAACGTCCTTCCGACAATGTCCACGTCGTTAGCGAAACACATAAATGCATTATTTGCCATAGATCTTTGTGCTCGACTGTATCGTACGCTTCCTGAAATCCACGAAAATATGATGCGTTGGCACGAACTACCGACATTTGTCGATGAATTGTATGGAAATATGCTCCTTAGTAGCATGGGCCACCTTAGAACCGGCCTGGTACTGTTCGACTAATTCTCTTGTCGTAACCAAATCTGGGAGAGTACTGTAACGGCAGCGTTGTTTGGTGACCGCGGTAATAACGGCATTCGAGTCGATCGATCGACCGTCTTTGTAGACCGTTTTTGTAGAGCTCTACCGAGAGCCGGTCATTTCTGGCGGTCTTAGTTTCGTTTTTATTATTCTTCAGCTGTCCGAATTCACGATGGATCTTTTTGAGATCGAGAGCCGAAAGGCTATAATTGTTTGTGGGTACTCCTAGGTTAACTGCTATTTTGCCTCCTTCTGTTTTATCACCACCGAAATTTTCATCAAAGAACTGCTACCACCTGTCGCTTGTTTGTGATCAGGTTTCTTTTCTTGCCATACACATATCAGGTTTCGGTGTGTAACATTTACGAGACTGCTCATATTATTAACCCAGAATAGATGTTTTAGTTCTACATGACCTCTGTCCTCCTCCTGGTGCTTTGTCCACCGCAAGATCATGGTTAATTCATGCCACGCTTGTCGATATTTAGCCACATTCTCCCTCGTGACAGTGCTTAGATAATTTTTCAAAGCTTATTTTTCCCACCTTCAAAGCAGCTAATTTAGTAGGCGCTCGTAATTCTCAGCAACTCGCGAATTTTCTAATTGCCGAATGTCTGAGGAGGATGACTTTGTCGCAAGGTGTATACTGAGGATAGTTTTGAACGCACTTGTACTGCTACTAGGTAATTATTTGAGTCGATCGCTGGCCTCCGCAGAGAGCATATATTAATGAAGCCCGGTAATCGATTTGGTTCAATGTTCGTTGGTCAGGTGATCTCCAGTTAACCTTGTGAATATCTTTGAGGGGAAAAAGTTCTTCGTATGTTCAGACCTCGTAGAGCTTCGAAATTCAAGCATCACTACCCTTTAGAATTTGTGTCGGTATTCAGGTTGCCCACCCTGTTGCCCCCATGAAATTCTGCGATCTGCAGTTCTAGTTAGGTATCAAGCATCCATACTTTGTCTTTAATTCGTCGAATTTGTCCATACCAAATGCTCCGAGTCGAATTTTCTTGATTTTTCGAAGTTAATTAGTTTAAGTAGCTTGCCTTGCTAGGGCCACTCTAGCGAGTCTTGGGGTATTGCTCTAGAGCCAGGATGTGCGGAAACTAGTTATAATTTGCGCTTGAATAAGAGGCTTCATTCGCACCTCAAGCAAGCACTAGTCTAATAACTTGCCCTGGCTAGAGGTTTCATAATTAGTAAATGTAGAATGCAGTAGAAAAGTTGTAGAGAAGGTCGAGAATAAATCCATACCAAGGCCACTTAACATCGAATGGCCCAATTTTACTAAGATTTGAATCTTCGATTACTTGCTTGTCAAGGAAGACTCAGTAGTCTTGCGACTACAGGACCCTCCAAACACGTTTCTTAATTCAGTCACCCTCTCCGGATCAGACGCTGCCGTGCGCTGCTCCTAACCTGGAGTATAGAGGCTTACAACTATCGTTATTAGTTGAATAATAACTTGCGCACATTGATATTAACGATAATTTTCGTACCTAGATATAAGATTTGTGCTTGGGATGGATTGCGGAAATATTGTGATTCTAAAGCTTCTTCGAGACCACTCATATGATTTATACGTTTTCGGTGGGAACACTATTATTATTGTTTGAAAACATTTTGGTAAGCTTCACAGAGATCGGGGGATAGTTATCTGGAAGAAGCGTCAAATACAGCTGTGCATAGCCGAAAATGCTTCATGTACATACTGAAGCAGCTATGCTTTGAGGTGTAAACTTGAGCAGTCGTTCCTCAGGTGAGGGGCGGCTCAAACAGCGTTTGTCGGAGTAAGCGGCTGGATATAAAATGCTGTTTCCCGCGAGCTACATCTAAGATGACAGACCCATCAGCGGGTCGCAGCTATCGCGACCATCGTAAGGTAGTATACCGAAGCTCTCGTTCACCACGGATAACGGTTAAAAACTTGATACTTGGAATGTCCGTACTCTCCATGAACGGGCACGATTTCGCTTGCTTGCTCGAAAGCTACATCGACTCGAAGTCATGAAATTCCGGAGAAAGGGACTCCCGCGCAGTAGATCCTATTACAGGCACTTCTTTCAAGTACCACATCTACCACAATGGCGGTAGAAAGAAGTTTCGGAGTGTTGGAAAAGCAAAAGCAACGAGTTATCCGTAGATGACTGCGTTGAGTGTGTGTTGTAAATTAAGGGTAAACTCCTCAGCTATAGCCTAATCAACGTATACGGACAAACAAATGATAATTCCGATGATGTTAAGGATGAGTTCTATGACATGTTCGAGAGGATCTATGGAGAGTGCCCGCAACATGACGTGAAAATCATCACCGGAAACGCAAATGCGCAGATCGGGCGAAAGAAGTTTTTCCATCCTGGCATTTGTAGACATAACTTTCATCTGCCCACCAATGATAACGGCCTGAGGTTCATAAATTCCATCGCTGTCAAAAGAGGCATCCAAATGGAGATTCTTACTCTCAGATTGATCATATCCTGATTAAATGTCTCACCGAATTCAATCGCCTATTATTATTGATGGGCAAGCGTTAAACAGAGTCGACTACGTTAACGATCTTGGCGTTATCCTGGATTGTAAACTGACGTTTGATAGGTACCGAACGGAAATTGTTTCTAAAGTGAGCAAGCAGCTTGGGTTCATCGCAAAAATAGGACGAGACTTCAAATACCCTCACTGTTTGAAAGCTTTGTACAGCTCACGCATGCGTGGTTTGGACTCCACACCAGCTGGCATGGAACTTGCGCATCGAGCGTGTGCAGGGAAAATGTCTACGTCTGGCATTAAGGGACTTACCCTGGCGAGATCCCAACAACCTTCCGCCTTATCCGGATCGCTGTTATCTGCTTGGACTGGATACGCTTCAACGGCGTCCCAAACTACAACAGGTGTTACTCGTGGCCAAAGTGCTGAATGGCGACATTGACTGGCCGAAGTTCCTGTCCATGATGAGCTTCCGTGCATCGCAACGTGTATTACCGTTATGTGTTCGACAGGGTACCCGGGTACCTTTTCAGCTTTCAAAGTACGAAATTCTAAAGTTTTCTTTGATCAAGGATACTGAAACTCTGTGACATCTAAGAACTAGTTGAATTGCAACTTTTCATAAAATAAGTTTTCATGTAGCACTTCAGGGGATGGAATGGGGGGGCTTCGAATTTTTTTACTCTTTAAGTGCTCGACAAGGGTACCCGGGTACCCACAAATTGAAACGCTTGTGACTTTGGCAATTTTTGACCGATTCGGACACTTTTACCACCAAAAGATTCAGGAACTTATCCACTTCCAATATGGTTATAACAGAGCCGGAAGTGGTTCATCTGGTTCCCGGAAATCCGGCAGGCCGAGGATGTGTTCCGGAATTAAAGCACTTTTTATATTTTTGGATGTAATTATAGTAATATGGGTGTCCAAAGTTCTTCCAATTACTCCGAAAGGTCATTCTTCATTGTTTTAAAACAATACAATGATATATCCTCGGAATGGCCCTTCTGCGACAAGTTCCCGTGGGACCTCCTGTGGCCATAAAACTGTTTGGTTTGAAACACTGGCAATATGGGTGTCTAAATTCATGAAATTACTCCAGAAAGTCATTTTTCATTATTTTGATTCTATCTGATGATTTTGCCACGGTATGGCTTCACAGTTGTCCTAAATCAAAAATATGTGCGCATTAGAGTTTTGAGTGGGAAAACTTGATTTTAGGTTTATGGAACCTTTGTGAAAGTTTCTTGAAATTGAAAGTTCTATCGTATGGTGAAATTAAAATTTTGAATAATCCCCCTAAAAGTGAAATAAAAAATTTATTTTTCTTCAGCTTCAATATAACACATTGATGAGTTCTGCAAAGTTTTAGAGCATATTGTTGCAAGAAATTTTGCTGAAGACCGTAACCTTCTATCTCTTCAGCGAAGATAGAAAAATCCTATTTCTTAGATGCGAATCGTCAAAATTAGTTTTTCTGTTTTAGCTTTTTTTGTAGTTGTTGTATTACTTTTTCATGTTTTATAAAGTTGTACAAATAGCAAAGATACACAACTTTGCCGAATGTAGTATACCTTTATCTTTGCTTGTTTTGCAGCTGTAAAACTTTTCATATAAAAAATACCCTAATTTTGATCCCCAATTACGCGACTATGCGCAGACGGATACAAACGAAACTTCCTGACTTTTTGTAGTTTTTTATTTAGTTTCAGATTCATGTAATGTAATTTGTATCTGTTTGCGCATAGTTGAGTAATTCGGGGTCAGAATTAGGATATTGGAAGTGGATGAGTTCCTGAATCTTTTGGTGGTAAAAGTGTCCGAATCGGTCAAAAATTGCCAAAGTTACAAGCGTTTCAATTTGTGGGTACCCGGGTACCCTTGTCGAGCACTTAAAGGTGTTTTTTTTTGTCGAACACATAACGGTTAAGACCATGTTCCATGCTAGTAAACGATTTTCACAGTACAAACTTCGGCACCCGTAGCGTTCAGTGTGAGGTTATTCACTAGTACTGAGAAGATTTTTGAATTTGGCGAACCGTTGCACTTTTTTAAAAGTAAAATAATTACATCCAATTTATTTTGATTGTTATATGAGTTCATTCAGACAAATTTTATCAGATAATCTAAAATAAACAAATAAAATAAAATAAAAAATGTCGAAACTTTTTGGATGTCATTGATGTACGATATTTTTGGGGACCAAATATCGATTCTGACCACTACCTCGTTATGTGTGAGATTTGCGCAAGGTTGTCGAGCACGGCGAAGGCTTTCAATGAGCGGTTACTACGTTTCAACATCTATCGGTTGACGGCACACGCTATGTCCGAGGGCACTTATTATTTAACTTTGATGCACCTCAGATTTCTCTTCACAGGATGTGAGTATTGGTCGAAACGATTAATTTAAAAAAGGTCTTGAAATATTCTATCTTGGGATTTTTGAAAAATTCAATTTTTAAGTTTATATAGGGGTCATTTCCTCTCAAGTGATATTACCCGTTGTAATCGACCTCTTCCGATTTCAACCAAATTTAGTATTATTGCTCATTCCGACCCCACATTCAACTTCTCGAAGTTTTGTACGGATTGATCAATCCCCCTGGCAGTGCTATTTCTTTATATTTCTCAGATTTTCGAAAAAACTCATTTTTCACTGCATGTCACTGCAAGGGGGATTGATCAATCCGTACAAAACTTTGGGAAATTGAATGTGAGGTTGGAAAGAGCAACTTTGCCAAATTTGGTTGAAATCGGAGGTGGTCGATTACAACGGGTAATATCACTTGAGAGGGAATGACCCCTATATAAACTAAAAAATTGAATTTTTCAAAAATCCCAAGATAGAATATTTGAAGACTTTTTTCAAATTAATCGTTTTGGCCAATACTAACATCCTGTGAAGAGAAATTTGAGGTGCATCAAAGTTAAATAATAAGTGCCCTCGGACATAGCGTGCGGCAGATGGCGTGGTTGTGGAATTTGCAAGATAGCTTGATCAACCAATCGCAGAACACCATGATGAAAGGAAAGTAGATAAGCGAGCTGAGGAGGAGCAGGGTAACAGCTGGTTTGATGCCGAATGCCAGGACTGGTTACATTATAGAAAATGTTACTCCAATTCAATTCATTTGCGCTCAAAATTGCTGGCCTTCTGCTGAATATTTGATAAAAAGTACAAATGAAGCTTTAAAACCCATCGTCACGATGAAGTGAAACCCGTTTCACTGACGCTGATTTAGCCAGTTTTGAAGTGAGGCGGTGCTGCTTTAGTTGAAACCGAAGCTTAATTGCTTCATTGTTAAGAGACGATATGCAATTGAAGGTGATGTTGTCGGGCACTGGGCACAAGAGATTAGAGCTGCGGAAAAAAGAACCCACCGTTTAAGTACGAGGAGCACGTGATAAGCCGGCTCAGGGAACAAACTCGCCAGCAACGACACACGATGTCTCTACAAAAGGGTGAGGTGCAGGAATTTGGCCATGCCTGTGAAGTGCAATGATGGTGCTGGCAGCCTGCTTACTAACAAAACTACGGTAGAAACCAGGTGCAAGTAGCACTTACAGACGCTGTTGAATGGATTGGTAAACACAGAGATCAGCAGAAACAATACAAGAACTATAAGCCATAGCCAAGTTGTGAAGCCACCAACACAGGAGGAAGTTAAAAAGGTAATCAATGGACTGAAAACCGGTAAGACTGCTTGGAAGGACGGTATCGCGGCAGAGCTTCTAAAAGCGGGTAGCAAGCGGTTGTAAAAATTATTGAGGTATTACATTACCCAATTCTGCCTACAAGGTGCTCTTCTGTATCCTGTTCTGTAGACTGTGATTGTTAGCGGAGCGTTTTTGGGGTCCAAATGTCGACTCTGACAACTATCTCGTCGTGTGTGAGATTCGCGCAAGGTTGTTGAGCACGGCGAAGGCTTTCAATGAGAGTCACTATGATCAGACGTTTAGTCTGCGCTAGACAAGTTCCGTGAATACAACTTGCAGACTCATCATCTGTTTGTGGACTTTAAGGTGGCGTATGATTCAGTCAAACGAAATGAATAGTGGTATATAATGAAGGAACATGGTTTTCCGATGAAACTATTTACGCTAATTCGTGTGTCATTTTACTTACTCATGTGTCCGTGTCCGCCGGTCCGGCAGAACAAAGGGATGCAATCAGAGATCTCCACTGCTGACGGTTACCCGCCATAGCTTTTATTTGTCGTCACGACAGGTTCTCGTCTCCAGCCTGGATGTCGTTGGCTAAGGTGCGTCGTCATGAGCCTCTGGCTCTGTCTCTTCTACGCAATTCGGGCGATATCCAGCGGTCAAAATCATGTATCAGAATAGCGGGTGAGACCACAACTGCTTTCGTAACGTTAGATGGACTGAAACTAGAGGATATAGTCTCTAACCAGCTATTCAACATTGCCTTGGAAGGTGTAATACGGTGCAATGCTAGCAGAGAACGTGGGAGTCCAAATGTTATTGGTGCCGAGGTGAAGCTAGATGGGGAACGATATGAAGTCCTGGAGGAATCGTATACCTTGGTACGCTCATGATATGTGTCAACGATGTACGCCGCGAAGTAAAACGATGAATTGCAGCAGCGAATCGCGCTTTCGACGAATTACGTTGCCAGCTGAAGTCTCGTAATTTGCAAATTCGCACAAAACTGGATCTCTAAAGAACCCTAATCCTCCCGATGGCACTTTACGGACATGAATCATGGACGTTAAATGAAGTTGGTCGACGAGTACTTGGGATTTTGTAGCGCTGGACACGTGGCAAGAATACCCAGCGAAAGAGTCGCCAAAACTATTTACAGCTGCGAACTAAGAAGAGACCATAGACTTCGGGGCAAACCCCGCACGCAATGGATGTGCGGTGTCGAGGACGTTCAGCTGGTGTTCGATGAGATTGGAGAATGGCAATCTAGGACCGACAGTACTAGTGGATCATAATTCGTTCAGCGTAAGATCGATAACGTCAGTAAAATAAAGTAAGTGGGTTGAATAACTTCTTATGCTTCAAAGTTTAACTTTCATTTATAATTCTTGACTCAGGGTACCGGAAGATATTTTGAGCTGACTTCTAAATACAGTCTATATTCCTTGTCTTTTGATAAATAAATACTTTGCCGAAATATAACTTCAACATAAATAACCATTTTCTCAAAAATGTAAGTTAATGTACTGTTTTGTATTAAAATGAATATCCAAACCACCTATTCCTCCACTAGCACTTAATTAGACTGAAGATATGGAAGCAATCGATTAATAGCCGGAAAATAAATTTTCTGCTCTAAAACATTTCTGAAAATTCATAGCTTTTGAACTAATTTTAATGATTTTAGTATTTTGTTTGAACAAATTTTGATCGCAATACCATTTAACACTGAATTCATGCAAGTAATACATCGAATCGTTTTAATTCACTATTTTTGGACAGTTGATTAGGCCATTACAAATATTTTATAAAGGTTTTGTCCTTCCGGTGTTCGGCAACTGTAGGGGGGGGGGGGGGGAGCGAAAAAAAAACAAAGTGAATTTTTTAATCGAGCAAAAAAACATGGATTTTAGGAATTTTTATTTAAATTTTTTTGAACAATTTTCGGAAATTCCATTGTTCGAATTTCCATTTCTGTTTCGTGCTAGAAGCGTTTATTGAACTCGGAGACTCATTTTTCGAGTTTTTCAGACTGTAGAGCCCACAGACAATTGATTTTATAAAAAGAAATTTGACTCATATCCTACAAATTATTTTTTGCCCCCCGATTTTTCAAGCCAATTTCCAAGGGGGGGGGGATGGTGACAAAAACTTTAAATATGATTTGCAATGGCCTCATTATAGATTGAGATATTTTGGTTTTCTTTATTTTATCAACAAAACAATAAGTTCATCCGAAACATGTGTTAACACCTCTGTGAGTTATTCGTTCGTACCGTGAATGCACATAATTCCGATCGACTCTTAATGGCACGTTTGTTTGAGAACTCCCACATGTGCTTTTAACACAATTGTAGGAAAATAACAAAAAACTGATTTTCTCGAACCCCAACTAAAAGGGGTTTATGGAACCAACCTTTTTCCAATCGATACAATTTTGATCAGCTCCTAATTCCGATTTCTCGAGCAGAATAGTCGATATTTCGAAAATTGAAAAAGTCCTAGTCAACGAGAAAGCTCATAAATAATCGAGTCATTGACTATAATTTTTAATTCAATCTTAGAAAAATTGACTTCTAAAATTCGGTGATCGAAATTATGTGCGTGCACGGTATGCTTTAGCCATAATTTGCTTGGTACCGTTTCATTTTACTTTGCCAGTCACCTAGCGCATGCAGACAGTTTCCGAGCGCTCGCTCCAGCCATTAAGAATTAATCAATCTGCTGGGGTTTTCCTCGGCTCGGCAAGCGCGCTCACGGAACTTGTACCAGCAATAAACTCTACTATTTGGTTTCTTGAGAGCTTTTTGATGGAAAGAAATGGCCTTCCACGCGTTTGCATAGGCGCATTTATGGCGAACAGGCGGGATTTTCCATTATGTAACTGAACATAGCATATAGCTTTGAAAGGCCAGAAGTACGAAGGTTCAACTTGATTAAATAACTACTTTTCTCCGTCGTTAAGTACCATTATCATGGTGTCTAGTTATAAATACAATTTAATTGTTGAATTAAAATTTATTTTATATTTTCCATGTACAGAGTGGTTTTACAGATATTGTATCGCTAACGATGTCAAATAATAGCTAGATGATATTAAAATCAAATTATATTACAGAAATCCTATAACCATCAAAACAAGTTTTATTACTACCGATTGCACTTTTTATGGGTTTTAAAAATTTTCACATTTAAATAATCAAAATTCAGAGTTCCTTTGTCACGAAATAATAGGAGAAAGCTGGCGTTGTTGGTCGCCTTTCGGCATATGCTTGTAACTTCCGTTTCAAAAGTAACTTTGGCAACTTTGGTAACAGCTATACTGCCGCTCTTCGCATAACAGTCCCATTCATACAGAAAACTCCATAGAAAATGTGACGGTTATGCGAATAGCAGTAGTATATTTTAGCACAGTTTTCCGAAATTCAAACGACCTTCAACACCCAACTAGCACTTGTAACTAATCATAAAAATATAAAAAATACAAAAAGGTTGCACAGCAGTTACATTTAGGATACTTGTAACGAGTTAGGTTACATAAAATTAAAAATAGTTACTTTTTAGTTTTCTCGTGACAAAAATCTCAAAAAGTTACCAGGTAGTTACCAAATGATCAAATTGAAACCTTTTTTTCGAACTGTCAACAACTTGGTCGTCGCAAAACAGCCACCTTTCAGTTACGAGTTACCAAATAGTTATCAAGTGACAGAAATGAAACCTTTTTCCAAACTGTCATAAACTTGCTGGTCGCAAAACAGTTAATTTTCCGTTACGAGCAGTTACGATGTCAAAAAAGTCGGCTAGTAACACTTTCGCAACAATTTGTTGACTGTTCCATGTAAACACAATGGATTAAGCAAAAACTAGATCTCAAGAATTTAACTAATGGTAAAGATAAACAATTGGTACACGGGTTGTAAAATGCTCTTGTAAATGCGTTTATTTACTTAATTGATGGTACTTGGAATCTTCTCCGCACAGACATTGGTATTAAGTAAACAAATTTTGATTATTCTCAAACGTCAAAACGGTCAAGTTACATCGAAACGAAACCGGCAATGAAAATAGGTTACAGTGTAACTTAGAAATGACGACATAAGAAATAAGTGACCACAATAGATTTAATATTGGTTACCGTAACCGATAGCGTAACCAGGTCGAAGGCTAAGGTTACGTGCAACTAGAATGTAACTGAAATGTAACCTTCTATGATTAACACTGCTGGTAAACTGTTTTATTCAAACTAAAACTATTCTTTGATATTAAATTAACACTTTCTTTTCACAACAATCACTAAAAACACCTTTTCCCGATATCTATGAACAATATCTGCTTAAAATCATTTCATGCAATATGCCGAAAACGATACAAAACTTCAAGGAAGATGGTGTAGTAGTTAAAACCAAAGGCAAAATGGCTATGAATTTTACTAAGTGATAGCGAAAACAATTTGTTTTTTAATGATTTCTAGGTGAATGCTCCACTAATTCATTATTGCTAAGAATAAATTTAAAAAATCAGTAAATTAAAATTAAAATTTTTGTATTTGTACATATTTGTTTTACGAAAAATCAATTTTTCAAAGAGGTAAGTAACGAAAAGCTAGATTAAATAAGAGCGCGTGAATTTTTCAAAGCTAGAATCATGCATTTCACCATAAATTTGAAACTGTATTAAAATTTGTGTTGAAATAACAAGCGAAATTTATACAGTTTTCTATATTCAACACTTAAATTTACTGCTTGACGTTGACAGCCATAGATTGGAATAAAAAACCTGCTGCATTGTTTTCGCTATGCAATAAAAGTTTCAAGATAACTAATTTGCCACCAATTGAAAGTCAATTTACAGTTTATGTGTAACTTCAATAGTAACCATTTTGTAACTATACATGTTACATATTGGTTATTGAGTAACTGTTAATGTAACCATATTTAGTTACATAAGTTGCGCTATTTCGGTTACACAACTGTTATATTTTAGGTTACTGTAACCGAAGTTTTACATTTAAATTTGTCGCATATCAGCCGCTGCGACTCAATTGTGACAACGTGTGCTACTTGGGCAAGTTAATATTACCACAATCGCCTTTTCCGATATAGGGTTGCGCCATTAGTTTTTCGGCCTGTTTCTATTTTGGGCCTACCCTCTGTTCTCTGCATCCTAGAGGGAAAAATCATCACTAATTTACACTTATCAATATACACTACTACGGTTGCACTCGTTTAGTGGCGGGAAATTGGTTCTTCAGGCACAGGTAACACGAAAACAGATTAGGCCCAATAACACTAGTTAACCGTTATGTGTGCGACAAAAATAAGACCTTTAGCAGGGCGACAAGGGTACCCGGATACCCAAAATTGATATTGTTATAACATCAACAATTTTAAACCGATTTTGATGAAATAGGTGTCATTTGATTCGTTAATTTATCTAGTTTTGAATTTTTTGGCTATTTGGCCATTAAAAGACATACGGGGCCCGAAAATCCGGAATTCCGACAGAGTGTCCGCTGTGAGGTAGAGAACTGGTTGTATTGCAGGAAAAACATTACTGAATGGTTAAATTCCTACTTATGCGGACGAACTCTACGTGTACAGCTCAATTCCTGTTTATCCACCCCATTTTCAAATAAATCGGGCGTACCACAAGGCAGCAATATGGGCCCATTGCTTTTCTCGCTGTACTTCAATGACATCGCTTTGCTTCTGGGTGACGGTTGTAAGTTAGTGTACGCAGACGATCTGAAATTGTATCTTGTTGTACGGTCAATTGAAGATTGTCGTAATTTGCAAAAGCTGCTGGATAGTTTCGTAAATTGGTGTTGCAAGAACTGGCTGATCGTTAGTTATTTAGTTAGTTATTTCAAAATGTCAGGTTATGACTTTCCATCGCATTGCTAACCCTGTTATTTTCGAATACAACATTGATGGACAAGCACTTGAAAGGGTTGAACATGTCAATGATCTTGGCGTTATTCTCGATGCAAAACTTAACTTCAATCTAAATCGCTCAGCTATTATCTCCAAAGCAACTCGGCAGCTCGGCTTTATTTCGAAAATTGGACGAGATTTTAAGGAACCATACTGCTTGAAGGCTTTGTACTGTTCCCTGGTGAGACCCCTATTGGAAAACGCGTGTCCTATCTGGACTCCATATCAACTAACCTGGAATTTACGAATTGAACGAGTGCAGAAGAGGTTCATTCGTTTTGCGTTACGTAATCTTTCTTGGCAAGATCCCCTGAACCTGCCTCCGTATCCTGATCGCTGTCGCCTTATTGGGCTTGACACCTAGTGATGTCCGATTTTCTCAGTTAATCGATTAACGAGTAATCGAATAGTTTTTTATCAATTGTTATTCGACACGATTAATCGTCTGTGATTAATCGGGTAATCGACGAAACTTCGATTACTCGTTGTGTATACTGCCGCTACTCGCATGACAGTCCCATTAATATAGGAAACTCCATAGAAAATGGGACTGTTATGTGAGTAGCGGCAGTATAGGTGGTGGATAAAGCGTAGTAAAAATCGAACACCGTTGCATTGTAACTCTCTTGCTGTTGATAGATTTGGGATTGCTGACGGCAGATGGTTTCCAGTATTTTTAGATAAAAATTCATTGAAATCCTGGTTTTTATTTGTAAAATTATTTTCAATGAAAATAACTTTTTATCTGTATGTTGGATAACTCATCCAACAAAGCTGGTGCGACCAACTTGGGGGTGTATTATTTGGAACTCTAAATCAACAAAGTCCGTTGTGGGAGAATTTCACTGACCTACTTATGTCTTGTATTACGTGCGCTATTGCTTCATTGGATAGCAACAGCTTATAAGTATCGTTCAAGCTTGAAAATGGTATCCTCGCTTTAGTTATTACTGACCTGTCCTGTAAAAACAAGTTGTATCTGTAAACTGAGAAGCAGTTTAGTATGCGGTAGTTGTCGAAATGAATTTTCAAAAAAGCTTTGGCTCAAATCAAATACAGCAATGATTCGCTTGCTTAAGGATTCGTTAATTGGACGGTTCGTTAGCCGAAAAATCAACTATGGGCTATCTCCAACCAAAAAGCAAAACACATCCACATGTACGCGTACCCGTGTGACTATGAAAATGAAAAATAAGTTATTTCAAATAATAGTACAGAAACTGGAAACCAGCGGGACCAACCAACAGAACTAATATTTTAAAAATGATTCACGATGAAAAATGTAAAAAGAGATATTTGAACCTTTTCGTTCTCATGCGAAATCCCACGCATGCGAATTCGATTAGTCTCTGTTTGCCTTGCCAAAGAGAGTTTTAAGTTTGTACGCACTTCACTTAAGGGTCAAATCACCCCATCGGCAGGCAACCATGTTTTCGCTGCCAACATCTCGTGTGTACGAAAATGAGATAGCATGTCAGCACTGCGTTTCACTCAACTGCGAACAGTCTGATTTGGGCCCGCTGTCAAATTTTGAGCCCAGGACATGCTGTCGCTGACGTTCACTGCATCTCGTTATAGAGAAGGGGGAGTTAAACAGAATGCTGCGTCAGCGCATCCGCCTGCGTTATTCTGACAGTTTTCAAATGGGTTTACTGTCAAATTGACACTGACGGGTGCGTTGATGCAGCATTCTGTTTGGGCCTTTACACGGAATCTCTATGCCGAGTTGTCAGTCAAGACCGTCAAAAGTTGCTTGAAAACGGTGAAAACACAAACAGAAATATTTCTTTCTCTTTTTTTCTCGCACATAAAAGATATCATGGATAAACCTTTGCACGGTGCCTAACCTCAACTCTGGTTTGACGTTTTTGTGTGTTTTGTTTTGATTCCCTTTGTAACCTAATTTTATTGCTAGTGGGTTTATTACTTGTAATTGGTACCACTTGTTTGCGGAAACCGGAAATACCCGACTTTTCCGAAGCAGGAAAATGATAACAGTTCTGTACAACATACGGAGGTAAGGTGCTGCCACTTGGATAAGTTTAGTCTATGAATGAAGCAAAAGCAAGATAGGAATTTCTTGAAGAGTGCGAGAAACAGAAAGATCTTAAAGCATTCTTCTCTCACACTCACAAGCATGCACAAAAATCTGAAAATCTGACATCGCTGATGGCCAGTTCCATGAGGGTAAAAGAGAACGTGTATAGCTTCGAAGTCGCGACAAGTTTAATTTAAGCTTTCCGTTAAAATTACCATGTGGGCTTCACGTCATTTTGAGTTCAGCAAGCATAAACCTCAAAACGCAGTATTCGTGTCAGTAATCGATGCGACTGTAATCGACTAGTTCGATTATGTGTTAGGCGTTATTCGATTAGAAATTATTCGATTATTCCATGCTGTAATCGATTACTCGATTAATCGAGCGATTACCGGACATCACTATTGACACCTTAGAACGCCGTAGGAAAATTCAGCAAGCCATGTTTATTGCCAAAATATTGAATGGAGAAATTGATTCAACGAACATTCTTTCAACGATGAACTTCCGTGCTCCTCAGCGTTCTCTCCGCTCTGCTGGACTGCTACAACCTCTCTCGCACCGTACAACTTTCGGATTCAATGAACCTATGTCAGCGTGTATTCGAACGTTTTCTTTAGTGGAGCACATGTATGAATTCGGAGAACCATCGCACAAATTCTTCCAAAAGATTTCGAATTCTAGTATTTTATAAGTGACCATGATTTTTTGTATTTAGTTTAAGTTAGTTACTCAGTTGACAATTAATGTTTATTTATTATGTAGTATGTGATGTGAATTTTAATTATGAATTTTTGTGAAGATGATGGGGTTTTTATGCCTACGTGAGGATGGCCTCAGCTTGGCTTTTCCCCATCCAACCATTGCTCCATGTAGACCTTTTAGGTCGGATGGATAGAAAATTAATAAATATGGGTATCAAAGTTCTTGGAATTAGATCGGTAGGTGATATTTTTTACATTTCGTTGTATTTTGATTGGTTATTTCGAAAATGGTTTCTACAGGGTCACAGATGATACCGCAGGATTCAAGATAATGCTTAGCATTTTCAGAACAGTTTAAAACGTAGAACCATCCGTTATACATTTGGAACCAGTTCCGAAATTATTAATCAGTACTAAACTGGCCATATCCGTTCAAACATCTAAAAGATCCGCTAAACCAATTCTAATATTGGATTAGGCACCCAACTGGCCATCTGTAACCCTACAGGGACCCAATTCTGGAATGGCCAATGCGATCTAAAGTCACCAATTTATATAATAATATGAAAAAATGGTCCACAATGTCAAGTTCAAAACTAATAGCTTTACTGAAGGCTGATATTCTTTCAAAACAAGCGGCTTCCTACGAATTACCGATTCCCGGGAACTACATGTCATTTGATGGCCAAATGCTTTATCTGATCAAAACTAAATAAATGTACGAATCAAATGCCACTGGTTTCATCCAAATCGGTTCAAGATAGCCAAAGTTATGAACATAACAAATCATGGGTACCCGGGTACCCTTGTCGCCCTCCTACGTAATAAAAAAATTCAAGTGCCTCTCATGGCTAATCCCCTTTATGGATATGCACCAAAAAATCCTCAATTACTTAAGATCAACGAGTTTTACGATGTCGCAAAATTTCAAAAACGTATGTTTTAAATTGAATGAGTTATAACTATTTTAAAACTGAAAAGGTACCCGGATACCCTGTTGCACACATAACGGTTAACAAAATAAAACAAAAAGCGTGAACTCAGTAAGCTGAAAGTGACTTTTCATGTAAAATTGGTCGCTGAATGCGAAAATGTGGTCAGAAAAATTTAAAGTAGGCTAGTTTTTGAGATATGCATTAAAGATGAAATTTTGCTTAAAAAAAAGTACATGCATATAAACACTAATTTCTCCGGCTGCGGTGCACCAAATTCAAATCTCTTATCTCCATATTAAAGAGGAGAAAATTTGCTATCGATTAGTTGAACTTCGTTTTTCTGTAAGAATAATAGTACTGTAGATATTTGAGAACTTGTTCACAACAAAACAAACAATGTGAACGTTCATTTAGTCATTAACGAGTTACTAGCATTGTAGCGCCGTAACTACAAAAGATACAGCAAAACTTTGTTCAACAAAATAGTAGATAATAACTAATTCTACAAATGTCCCATATAAAACTTTGTCAAATTTTGCTTGGCTGAGACAGTACTGTCAAATGAATGTGAATTGAGTCAAAGTGATCGTGCCATCCCTGCTCACAATATTATGAAAAGTTAGCTCAGTTACAGAGATAAGATCTAGCGGGTGACAACTAAACTTTTGGAATTTTTCGAGGCCCCTATACTCAACAACAAACGAGCTCAAAGAGAAATGAGAGGTATGTATGTGTTAGCTCTCTCTCTCCTCTTTTTGTGAAAAAAGGAAAAAAATAAAAATGAATCTCTACACTAAAAAAAAAGAGTTTTTAAAGCTAAAATTGAATTTCCCCAAAAACGCCATCTCAGACATTAATGAAATTTTTTTGAAGATAGATAATCATGTGGCCTACAAATTTTCCATACATTGCAAGATGGTCAAATTGTAGGGAAAAATGTTTTATAGCAAAAACTTTTTCAAGTTTTTAACGGAAAAATAGTACTTCAGTATTTCCGAAAATTATAGCACCTGCCAAAGAATGATCTATGAGTTACTTTTAGGAAATTTTCTGAATTTAAAAAAAAAATACTGAAAAAAATAAAATGAAATTTCTACACTGAAAAACAAGCGCTTTCAAAATTAAAAATCGATTTCCCAACTATCGCCATCTCAGAAATTGATGAAATTTTTTCTGAAGATAGATAATTATGTGGTCTACAAGTCTTCCATACATTGTAAGATGGTCAAATTTATGGGAAAAAAGTTTTTCTAACAAAAACTTTTCCATATACACACTGAACAAAAGATGTATGAAAGACTTGTAGACTACGGAGGTAGTATTTTAAAAGGATTACCTTACACTACCAGATAATGAAAGTAAAACTAAAACTAAACTAAACAATGTTTGTGTATAGATGATTTGGATAGCTAGAACTGAAAAATGGCGATGGAACTACCCTGAAGCTGACAGTGATCCGACTCTAAATGACATAACCCTACATTTATGCAAATAAACTCAAGGGTTTATTATGCCTATCTTCAGCCGGATAGTCCTAACGATTCACTATTATTTTGCGGATCCAAAATGCAAGTCCCTTCAGACATTGCCGATGGATAAAATTCCTAGACCACGTGACTACCAAAATGTTGGCTTCGCTTCTTCACTCGGTAGGCATTTTTGTTGTTTTCTAAGCTTTAGTTTTATTCACAATGGCATTCTAGCGATGAAAACTGAATGTATTGGCCTCAGAGGCACACAATCATTGCAGTTTCATCTTGCGAAGCATCTAGCGATTTTTGGTGCTGCTTTAAACGGGTATAAATAATAACATTATAAGCAATTCCTTGAAAGTTTTGTGAGATCTGCAAAAAGTGGAACACAATTCTTAGTTATCGCTTAGAGCTTTGCACAATGCTAAATTAACTTTGTTTCAGCAATGAATAAAATAAAAGGTGAAAGATAAAACTATTTGCATTTCATATATTTGCTAGGGTTTTTTTCTAATTCCCGTCGTAGTAAGTAAAGCAATTTTAATTTTCACCATTTGTTCGATGGATTTAATGAATACTCCAAAAGTTCTTATGCTGATTTGACTAAAACACACTTACCTTCCGATCCGTGTACTTTGAAATCACTGAAAAGCGATTATTATAGCATATTATTGAAATTACGCAACTGACTTTATTTCTAAAATTCGTCGTACCGTTTTAACATTCGTCCATCAAAATTTTTCATCGTCCGAACTAAAAATCACAACAATGTTTACGAAGCTAACGGGCACGTATTTGTGTAGGACGGCATGACAAATGTTATTCTGCAAAATTTCTGGAGGTCAGGCAAGTTTTCCTGACTGTAGAACAACAAAACGATTAGCCGACATTGTCTTCTTCGTCGCACGAAAAAACGTAGGAAATTTGGCTGGTAGGACTTCTTTAATGATAAAAAGCATTCAAAAAGATTGCAGCTCACTTTGATTGATCGCGTATGATTGACACCAAACTAAAATATTAGGGAATAACTAGTTTTGCATTGTGTGTCATAAAAATGCTGATATTTTTAATAATTTGTGTTGGCTAGGACGGGAATAGGCAATTACGACGAAGCAGCTACATACCCTATATGTGTTTATGTGAAATCGGCATGACCACAATAAAATATATTACAGTTTATCGAAACGATCCAAGAACAAACTCATAAGTATTACTATAAAGAGGGATTATGGAACACAAAATAACATTATTAAATAACTTATAATAAGACATATTTATTCAGACATTTCTTGTAGAAAACATTTTATTAACTTTGCGGTCTGTGAGTTGCGTAATAATGTATTTTAATATGCGTATCTAATGCACTGCATGTTTGGGAACCCTCATTAGCTTTTGAATGTTGTTGCATTACAACTAAATAGAGCATTTCGTGGTAAAATATATTAAAGCAATGAAAAATCATGCATGGTTCTCTACGATTCAAATAAAATTTTCAACATGTTCAGCATATCAGTCAAGAAAATCTTTATTTTCCCAAATTAATTGAGGATTACGGCATGAGAAAATTTTTTGAAAAGAGCATATGTGGAGCATAAGTTATGTTATGGAGTTATGTAGGAGCATAACAACAATAACAACAACAACAACAACAACAACAACAACAACAACAACAACAATAACAACAATAACAACAATAACAACAATAACAACAATAACAACAATAACAACAATAACAACAATAACAACAATAACAACAATAACAACAATAACAACAATAACAACAATAACAACAATAACAACAATAACAACAATAACAACAATAACAACAATAACAACAATAACAACAATAACAACAATAACAACAATAACAACAATAACAACAATAACAACAATAACAACAATAACAACAATAACAACAATAACAACAATAACAACAACAACAACAATAACAACAATAACAACAATAACAACAATAACAACAATAACAACAATAACAACAACAACAACAACAATAACAACAATAACAACAATAGCAACAGCGACAACGACAGCGACAGCGACAGCGACAGCGACAGCGACAGCGACAGCGACAGCGACAGCGACAGCGACAGCGACAGCGACAGCGACAGCGACAGCGACAGCGACAGCGACAGCGACAGCGACAGCGACAGCGACAGCGACAGCGACAGCGACAGCGACAGCGACAGCGACAGCGACAGCGACAGCGACAGCGACAGCGACAGCGACAGCGACAGCGACAGCGACAGCGACAGCGACAGCGACAGCGACAGCGACAGCGACAGCGACAGCGACAGCGACAGCGACAGCGACAGCGACAGCGACAGCGACAGCGACAGCGACAGCGACAGCGACAGCGACAGCGACAGCGACAGCGACAGCGACAGCGACAGCGACAGCGACAGCGACAGCGACAGCGACAGCGACAGCGACAGCGACAGCGACAGCGACAGCGACAGCGACAGCGACAGCGACAGCGACAGCGACAGCGACAGCGACAGCGACAGCGACAGCGACAGCGACAGCGACAGCGACAGCGACAGCGACAGCGACAGCGACAGCGACAGCGACAGCGACAGCGACAGCGACAGCGACAGCGACAGCGACAGCGACAGCGACAGCGACAGCGACAGCGACAGCGACAGCGACAGCGACAGCGACAGCGACAGCGACAGCGACAGCGACAGCGACAGCGACAGCGACAGCGACAGCGACAGCGACAGCGACAGCGACAGCGACAGCGACAGCGACAGCGACAGCGACAACGACAAAAACAACAATAACAACAACAGCAACAGCAACAAACACGACAACGATAACAACAACAGCTTGTTATGATGTTAAAAAAGTACAAGAGTCCTTCCCTAGTGGTACGGGCGCTGGTAAGCCGTAAGACTACAAACGTAAAGCAGGGGACTACTCCTGAAGACTGCATTCGAAAAAAATGAAATACATTCTTTTGAGTGTAACTGTTTAACGGCTGAGTAAAAAATGATGAAATTTTGGGTAAAACTAGTTTAGAGTGTACTATTTAATATTTCCTCTTACAACTAACTTTTACTTGCACTTACCCGCGCAGGAGCGAAGAGCACAATAATATAAAAACAATATCAAACTGTGTTATAATGCTATATTTTGTTATTGATATTGAATAGATATAGAGTAGGGCGGGGCATAAGTGCGATGTTTGAAGTTGTCATCAATTTTCGCGAGATATAAAGAAGGACAACAACAAAATATATTTTATAGTGATGCAGCTACTCAATGTCTTTACATTCACCTATAAATCATATGGAACAATAGTGTTATTGAAAATAAATTCTTCATTCTTCTGATCAAGTACCAATTCGCACTTTTACCCCACTAGCGGGGCAAAAGTTCGAAGCTAGAATCCATGAAATTAGCACAGCAGTAGCTAACAAAACCATATTATCTTCGATCTGTGGTATGTTTCGGTAAGGAATATTCTCAATTTACACCTTTCCTATTTTGCGCTGGTGTATTGCAGCCTCCACCAGATCGAAACTTTCCCAAACGTTTGTTTTTTGTTTCATCAGCGGAAAACATTGTTTTCCTTCGACCAACATCTGAAGATCGCAGTTTTCTGCAGATCTTCCATTTCTAGTATCTGTAATATAGTGCCTAAAGCTATACATAATTTAGCTATACATGTTTGCCCCGTCCGTGAATCGCGCTTTTACCCCGCTAGGCGCTTGACGGGATTTGATTAAATTATGGAAAAGCGAAATATATTTTGTAAACTCTTTTCACCGTATTTTCAAATCAGATATGCGAGTTATGTAAAACACTGCTAGAAATTTTCAACAAGTAATATCCTCCTGTTGATATCGTATTACCCGTATAACAAAAAAATACCTCAAAACCGCCCTAAAATAACATTTGCACGTAACTCAGCAACTATACTTCATAAGCAACCAAAGTTTACGTTAGATTCAAGCTGTCAAAGTAGTCACCCATTAATGCCAATGTAGTCAATTTACTCGGAATCTGCACCGATAAATCATTAAATCGCACTTTTACCCCTCCTGTAGAGTAAGGTAAAAACATAGTTTCAGCAACATTTATGGCTGTTTTACGCACAAACAAAAATTTCATTTTGTTTCAAACTGATATGTATGATTGAAATAAAAATATTTATTGTTATATCGAAAACTCAATTTGACAATACTTTATCTTTAATTCAAAACTGTTATTTTGTTGATTCCAATAGAATTTCGTTTTGAAATAAAAATATTTTTGAGTTGTTATAAAAATTTCGTTTGAAACAAATTGGAATTTTTTCGCACCGTGATAGAAACGAAACCTTTCCCCGAACAATCCCGTTGAGAATGGTGGCTATAACGCTGACAAACGAACAGCGTCGCGCGCAGTACTTTCCAAGTCGCAAGGACTTGCATAGTGTCGTCGTCCCGTCAGTAAAATGAGTTAGATTCTCGATCCAAGAATCGAACTTTTACCCCGTCAGTTAATCGAACTTTTGCCCCGCTAGGCGCTTGACGGGGTTTGATTAAATTATGGAAAAACGAAATATATTTCGTAAATTCTTCTCACCGCAATTTCAAGAGAGATATCTGAGTGATGTAAAACGCTGCTACAATTTGTCAACATATACTACTGCATTTGATATTCAATACCTTAATAACACTAAAATATGTTATTCTAAACTCTGAATACTCTCATGTTATTGCTTTGTTATTCAAATAACACAAGTAGTTATTGTTTTGGCCTTAAAGGAATAAAATTTTGATATTATTTTTTGTTATTTTACCAACTATGTCAACTAGGGCTGTCGGTATTGGGCTCTTTTGGTGAAAACCGGTATTTCGGTATTGGCGTAGAAAATACCGGTAGTACCGGTAAAATACCGGTATTGACAGATTATTCAGAATCACTAGGAATGTTGATGTTTTTCAGTAAATTTCTTTATTTTCAAACTCTAGCTTCAGTATTATTGCTTAGCAGATATAGTACGCTTAGCGATTTATTTCTCTTGCTAGAACGGATTTCTTTGCCAACACTTATAACAATTGAAAAAACTACAAGGTATACAGCCCTAAGGGTTGTACGAAAAGGTGACGTAGGACTATATCAGATCATTGGATCAAAGGCTAATGTAAACTGCATTTCTGGCATTTGTATGTTTATAAGAACCTGTTAATGCCATTGTTTAAGTGAATGTTTTAATGAGAAGAGCGAAATATTCAGATTCAATTCTTCATTGAAT
The DNA here is from genome assembly GCF_943734655.1 of Sabethes cyaneus. Classification (NCBI taxonomy): domain Eukaryota; kingdom Metazoa; phylum Arthropoda; class Insecta; order Diptera; family Culicidae; genus Sabethes; species Sabethes cyaneus. The sequence continues at coordinate 45,068,605 of NC_071353.1, read as the reverse complement.
GCAGTGGTGGCTTTGAAAATACGTGGACGGGGGTTCATAAGTACAACGCCTGCAACCATTGAGACATAGAGATTTCCTTTCAAATCATTTGCGTCCATCATATCGACCTTTTCGCGTGCCTAATGGCGGCTAGTTAAAGCCCTATGAAGATATACATTTATAGGGCTTTACGGCGTGTGGGTACAACTATCGGAAAAAATAACATGCTTTTGGCAACTCTGCTCACGTCAAGTTGACATTTTCCCCTTGCAAAACTGTCAAGCGTACGTTAGCAAAGTTGCCAAAAGCATTGAAATATTTTCCAAAAGTTGCGCCCACTATCCGCCATTAAGCACGCGAAAAGGTGGATAGGTTGAAATAGTAATGAATGGCCAGCCCACAGATTATTGTATTAAATATGATTATGCGTAGCTTGACATGTTTCAATAATCTTGCTTCAACTCGCTTGTGCCGTTAAAAGGGCCATTGGTTACAAATAACATTAAAGCCAAAGCACGTTCATCACAAATATGACGTGCCATTCGAATGTCCTTCTCTTTTGACATGAAGGGCAACAGGCACGTAAGTTAGCAGCGTCGATTCACTTCTTTTGCTCCAAGAAGGTTTTACTAGTTTACTTTCACAGCTTACCGCTTGCTACATAGTAGAAAATATGGCACATACGCAAAAATTTCTGTTTCATTTGATGAGAGCCGTTATCTTTCTACCACAGGGGTGAGGGGTCTCACCTCTGCTTCCAAAAACCCCGACATGCCAAATTTGGTTCCATTTGCTTGATTAGTTCTCGAGTTTTGAGGATATTTGTGTTTCATTTGTATAGGAGCCCTACCCTCTTAGCAAAGCAAAGCCTTGGGTTTATACCGTCTTTAGACATTACCCTTCTTTATTGACATATTTCACAGCCGGCTATTAGAGTACAGGAAAGTTACGGGGCAAATGCAACGATCCTACTGAATCTTTCTAGCAAGAACCGCCTTACCGAGTTTCAAACATACGACGACTGACTTGTAAGACCAGCATCGTACCTCGAAGCTAACTAGGCGGTGAGCCCCCCCCCCCCTCCTCTTACGCCCTCCATAAAATTGCTCTCTTACCCCCTTCATAAAATTGCTGACGTATAAATTGTTCAGTTTCGTTCAGTAGTTTAACTACTAAACTTGAAATCTTTCATTCAAACGTTACACTTCTATTTTCGTTCTCACAAAGTGCTACCCAGTCCCAGTATAGCAAACAAAGATGTAGTCCTACGTCAAAAATTTGCTTTCTGAAACCCCCATATTCCAAATTTGGTTCCATTTGCTTGATTAGTTTTCGAGTTTGAAGAAATTTGCGTTTCATTTATATGGGAGCCCCCCCTCCTCTTATGCCCTCCCTAAAATTGCTCTCTTACCCCCTATAAAATTGCTGGCCATTTTATCTATCCAACGGCATATAAATTGTTCAGTTTCGTTCAGTAGTTTAGTAGTTATTAGCATTTGAAATCTTTCATTCAAACGTTACACTTCTATTTTCGTTTTCACAAAGTGCTACCCAGTCCCAGTATAGTAAACAAAGACGTAGTCCTACGTCAAAACTTCCGCTTTCATCGAAGTCTAATGAAGCTCTAAGCTCATCAGAAATTTTCCTTTCATTTCTTCAAATTTATAGTAGGGAAACACACGCTTAACTATTTACGAATATCCCGGGATTGTAGCTTCCACTACAATGAATGCCTCGGTTTCCAACAATCTCTTCACGAATTTTTCCTCCATCCCCAAACCGGAACCCTTGATAGCATCATCCTCTTAAGCATCGTTCACAAGTACATTCTGTTCAATCAAAGTATCACTCGAAAGACTTGAAAAGTATTCCAAATTTAATCCTGGCAGATTCTTAAATGGCACGATTGCTCAAAAAGCGCAAAGATCCCTGTATTCTAATCACGACCCGGAATCGTCGAAACAAATAAATGACTTTCTCGTACCTTCGCTTCATACATGAAGTCCCTTGTTTCATTTGTTGAACAGAACGTTTCAAGCAAACTTCAACTGAAGTTAGTGACTGTAACCAATGACGACGACTGGCAGTAGGTTAATTATAATATGTATTGTGAGAAATATTACTCAAATTCTATTCAATTGCATTCAAAGTTGTCAAAGTTCAAAGTTCAAAGTCTAGTGAATATTTGATAAAAGAATACAAATAAAACTTTAAAACCGGTCGTCATGGTGAAGTGAAAATCGTTTCATGGTGCCTGATTGAAGTTTTGAAACGAATCAACGTTGCTGCAGTTGAAACTGAAGTTTCATTGCTTCATTGTTGAGTGACTATTGTATTTACTATTGTGAGCGCCGTTGCCGAGCCCTGATCTTGTTTCCTAAATTCATTATTTGAAACTTAGAATAATTTGGTGGCTTCTAAATATCAAGTTGTTCAAAAATAAATTGAAACGTGACGTCTGGCCTGGCTTATACAATGAAACATTTGCATGAAACATTCAGCAAAGATGCTGTACTGTGCCTTAAACGGGTTCAAGAGGTATAATTATTTGATGCACAGTTTCACCCTCTTCATTGCTAGTAGTCGAAGAATCTCAGCATTAACACGAAGTTGTTTTTCTATGAGTTTTACAATCTTCTATCCAACTTAGTTCTTCGTTGAATAAGGAAACTAAAAAAAACTAGGATATTAGAAAATACCGGAAATACCGGTTTTTTGCCTTTCCAAAACCGGTATTTCGGTATCCAAAAATTGGCCGGTATTACCGGTTTCGGTACTACCGGTACTACCGGTTAGGCAGCCCTAATGTCAACCAAAGCAAGACCGAATTTTGATATAAGTTATTCGATTTCTAGTAACACATTAGTAACAACCTACTCAGCAATTTCATGAAGAAAGGATCGATAAAAAATGATAAGTGCTCCTATTTTGTGCCAAAATTTGTAAACTTTTCCAATTTACAAAAATTTTATGTAAACCAACGCACTACGCAATGTTAACCAAATTATGTTCCGAAGACGTGTCGATATCTATCACAAATAGTAAGTAAGACCGTATAGCAAAGGTTCCTTTCACCACTAGGTGGATTAAATCGGGTTTTGTGTTATTAGGGTGGTCATTAGGGTGATTAAAAAAAATAGTTTTAAATTCGTACCAAACATACGATGTCTTTACAAAAGTTGTAGAACATACTAAAATAAGTAACTTTGTCGAAGGTAGTAACTATCTGTCTCTTATGGTTGTCGAAATATAATGATTTGTTTGTAAAAAGCACTTGAAAAGCACTTTTTAAAATAACTGTAACTTTTGAGAATACAATCAGATACAGACAATTGATACTTGCTGTTACTAGTTTTTTACTGTACTTTTATATGTGAGGTGTTTGATCTGCCCTTAATTGCCACCTGGAGAAATATTTGAGCTCAAAAAAGTACTATTTCTCACCGAAAAAGCTCAATATGTCGGAAAACTTAGAAAATAGCGTATAACGATGTTCCACTAAACATGGATTTTAGTAAGATAAGTTTAGTTTAGTAAGACTTTCTAGAACGCTATAAACATGTAAACAATGACCAGAATAAGTTAGGGACAAAAAACTTTTTTTCAAGTGTTTCTCCATAAATAACGCTTCATAGCTAATTCCTATGAAAAGATACAGCTATAATGTCTAAACTTGGAGCTATCGACTGTTGAAGATTCACGAATTTGGTTTTTTTCCGGCTGGACAGTCAATTGGCAAAGCAAAACGACACTTTATTTTTTCTATGCCCGACGTTTCGATGTATTTGACATCTTTTTCAAGGGGTTCTACAACATGAAAACATGATTAACATTTAATTTTTACATAAAACAATGAACATCATACAGAACCACGTATCGTCTTTTGTCTGGTGGCTTCTGTTGAAGGCTTAAACTAGTCACATCTACTTGCAATACTAGCATTAACCGAGCTTAAAAATGTAATTTTGTTATTAAAAAACTTATTTTAATATCGATTTTTCATTAAATGCCGAACAACTGTAAAACTCACTGTATCTGAACGAAATTTTGGCGGATCGTTTAAACATACACCCTGGCTGAATCGGCACACTGCTTGGCTATGGCTACTGTGTAGATTGGATATTGTACGTGAAAGGCTATTGTATGCTGTTGTTGCTGCTTGTTGTTCTGTGTGTGCGTGTTGAGTGAGATGCTTGTTTTGATTTGGTAGTTTTGATCGTGTGTAGAATAGCAGCGTATGTGGAACTGAGACAGTCAACATCTGATCGCTTATTGACTGTATGGTCGGTGTTTGTTATGTGACAAACTTCCAAAATCGGCAGTGCTGTTTGGCGACAATGTTGATCCATTACTCTGGTATCATCTAGTGCAAAACGGTGTCGGGTGTCTATGCAGTGCGCAAGTAAAGCAGTTTTTTCCCTCAGGTTACTTAGTTCGTGGGTGATAGTTGGATTACTTCGGCTTGTTGCATCGATGAGCGCTTCCATCTGCTTGATGTTCGATCGATGGTTGCTGATGCGTTTTTTTAGCTGATTTGAAGTTAATCCGACATAGCTGGCCTGACAATCCCTGCACGGAATGCGATAGATAACATTCGTTTTCATTTCTGTTGGAATATTGTCTTTTGTGTTTGTAAACAGTTTTTTTATTGTGAATTCGTTTCTTGTTGCTAAACTGATGTTAGGAAAATCAGTCCGAAACGTCTTTTTTAAACGGCTGGTCAGTTTTTCCACGTAGATCAACGGTTTGTAGATGATTGGTTCGGGTGACTGTGCTGGAACAACAACGGCTCGCGATGCAGTGCTGTTGAGGCAACGATGAATGAATGTTGTGGGATAGTGGTTGATTTTTAGCTGTTGTTTAATTATCTCGTTTGTAGCTTCTTTGGTCAGGTTTGTACTGAATTCTCGCACTCGACGGATGAAGTTGTTTACCATGTTAGTCTTCATATGTAATGGATGCGTCGAAAGGTAGTCAATGAAACGACCCGATGCCATGGGCTTGCAGTACCATTCAGTCTTAATTGATTGGTCTGGTTGACGAATTACAACCATGTCGAGAAAAGGAAGTCTCCTATTCTGTTCTTTCTCACAGGTGAATTGTAGGTTGCTGTTATATCGGTTGAATGTGTCAAGAATCTCTTCTACCTTGTCTGCTGGTACAACCAGGAAAAGATCATCCACGTACTTTTTTACAACAGGTATTTCGCAACGTATCTCTTTGATCACGTTTTCTAAGAGCGTTTCTAGTTATGGAAACGCTCTTAGAAAACGTGATCAAAGAGATACGTTGCGAAATACCTGTTGTAAAAAAGTACGTGGATGATCTTTTCCTGGTTGTACCAGCAGACAAGGTAGAAGAGATTCTTGACACATTCAACCGATATAACAGCAACCTACAATTCACCTGTGAGAAAGAACAGAATAGGAGACTTCCTTTTCTCGACATGGTTGTAATTCGTCAACCAGACCAATCAATTAAGACTGAATGGTACTGCAAGCCCATGGCATCGGGTCGTTTCATTGACTACCTTTCGACGCATCCATTACATATGAAGACTAACATGGTAAACAACTTCATCCGTCGAGTGCGAGAATTCAGTACAAACCTGACCAAAGAAGCTACAAACGAGATAATTAAACAACAGCTAAAAATCAACCACTATCCCACAACATTCATTCATCGTTGCCTCAACAGCACTGCATCGCGAGCCGTTGTTGTTCCAGCACAGTCACCCGAACCAATCATCTACAAACCGTTGATCTACGTGGAAAAACTGACCAGCCGTTTAAAAAAGACGTTTCGGACTGATTTTCCTAACATCAGTTTAGCAACAAGAAACGAATTCACAATAAAAAAACTGTTTACAAACACAAAAGACAATATTCCAACAGAAATGAAAACGAATGTTATCTATCGCATTCCGTGCAGGGATTGTCAGGCCAGCTATGTCGGATTAACTTCAAATCAGCTAAAAAAACGCATCAGCAACCATCGATCGAACATCAAGCAGATGGAAGCGCTCATCGATGCAACAAGCCGAAGTAATCCAACTATCACCCACGAACTAAGTAACCTGAGGGAAAAAACTGCTTTACTTGCGCACTGCATAGACACCCGACACCGTTTTGCACTAGATGATACCAGAGTAGTGGATCAACATTGTCGCCAAACAGCACTGCCGATTTTGGAAGTTTGTCACATAACAAACACCGACCATACAGTCAATAAGCGATCAGATGTTGACTGTCTCAGTTCCACATACGCTGCTATTCTACACACGATCAAAACTACCAAATCAAAACAAGCATCTCACTCAACACGCACACACAGAACAACAAGCAGCAACAACAGCATACAATAGCCTTTCACGTACAATATCCAATCTACACAGTAGCCATAGCCAAGCAGTGTGCCGATTCAGCCAGGGTGTATGTTTAAACGATCCGCCAAAATTTCGTTCAGATACAGTGAGTTTTACAGTTGTTCGGCATTTAATGAAAAATCGATATTAAAATAAGTTTTTTAATAACAAAATTACATTTTTAAGCTCGGTTAATGCTAGTATTGCAAGTAGATGTGACTAGTTTAAGCCTTCAACAGAAGCCACCAGACAAAAGACGATACGTGGTTCTGTATGATGTTCATTGTTTTATGTAAAAATTAAATGTTAATCATGTTTTCATGTTGTAGAACCCCTTGAAAAAGATGTCAAATACATCGAAACGTCGGGCATAGAAAAAATAAAGTGTCGTTTTGCTTTGCCAATTGACTGTCCAGCCGGAAAAAAACCAAATTCGCTATAATGTCTTTGACAAAGTTGTTTGTATTGATATTTATTACACATTTGCTGAACTCATCAAACCTGTATCTCGAATATGTGAGAAAATTAATTTCGTATTTTACTTTTAAGGGGATTAATTACATAATGGATACTGTCAAACGGAGCATTTTTTTAATACGAAAAAATATTGCCAAATACGCCATATGCGAAAAATCTCGCGTTTCGGTGTAATCCCACGCGATCACGTATTTTGCTGTTCGGACCACAGTGCAGCCTCGTCCATAAAGGGTTGAAAAGCCTTAAACACTGATCCTGAATGACTGAGACATCAAAGAAATCATTAAATGACTTAAAAAGGACAACCAAAAAATTTATTTTTGGTGCTGATACAACCGAAAAAAAGCTGATTAAATCGGGAGTAGATATAAAAGGGGGCTGTTATAATCGGAATCCTACTGTAGTTCTTTTTGATTTGACGCCGTGATGCTGCTTATGGAGGACATATGCGCACTTGACGTGTTCGAGCGGGAGACACAGCGGACGATATTTGACGGAGTACAAACTGATAGCGAAGAGTAGCGGAGACGTATGAATCACGAGCTACAGTGATTGTTTGGATAGTTCACCATCATACATCTGGTGAAAGTCGGTAGGCTGCGGGGGCCGGACACGTCGTAAAGATGCCGCACAACAGTGCGATGAAAACAGCTCTCTTCAATAGCCCCACCGGCAACAGGAACAGAGGGCTTAACGTCCAAGACGGCTCGACCAGATCGAAAGTGATTTACGACTTCTGAGACGACTGAGAAATTGGCGACGAGTGGCCCAAGATCGAATTGAATAGAGACGACTGCTTGAAACAGTTCAAGCTACCCCGGCTCTAGCCTGCTGACGACAACGACGAGGTGTCTGATGATAGTCGAAGGATAGTGGACTTAAACGTTACATGTTGCAAAAGGAGTTCAACGTTGTCACTATTTCACCAGAATAAAAAATAATAAAAAGTAAAGGATTATTTGTATCAAAAACAGACCAGCTGGTAGCAGCTTAAAGCTTGCTTCGATTTGTATTTCTATATCGATTTTATTTCATATCTGACTGTTCATTTCAATGATGGAAAATAATCGAAATATGCCTGAGTGCAATAAATGAATTCAATCTAATTTTAACAAGTATAGTTCCAACTTTCGATTGCTTCCTTCCATTTTGGACTTCGCAGAAGTTAGCAAAACCCATACAAACAACTGTTCTGCATCATTGTGCTCGACACCAGTCACAGCACAGCTCACCAGCCAGCAGTGTTCCATCCCACGGTCGCAGATGTTAACGAATTGCGAGTCACAAGGTGTTATGCAATTTACTTTTCTTGCTGTTCAGCATCGGGGCGATATGGATGCAGCGTAAGATTAGTAACCGGACCGAGCCAAGAGAGCAGAAAGTAAAATGTCTTATTTCTTGGGTTGACTGACATGTTTCCCGGTATGCTATCTGCACAGGTCACTGCGTAAATGGACAATTTCCATTCCCGGTTGGATGTAAATTGGATTTGGTGTTCATTTTGCTGGTTATTCTTAATGAGAGACAATTTGAAAACAAAAGAATGATGTAGGAATACATACGAAATAGCTGAACAGAACAATTTTCAGTAAAGAGAACAAGCAGCCTTGAACGCAGAGTTGAGTTCAATCTAGGACTAGGTCCGGGTACCAAAGGCCGAAGTAATTGACCCACATTCAACACAGTGTGATGTGCCCACCGCTGTAAATGCAGAAGCTCGTTTGTCTGACCGCGGACCATTCGGCAAGCACGGTGTAGTTGTAATCGCAACTCAAGTCGCGGGTTTTTCCCGATTCGTGGTTCATTCATGGCCAGTGAAACAAAAAAAACTGTTGCACTCGACGCGTCGCATGATTCATTCGCACCAGACGGATTTGGTTTGCACTGTTGATGTGGCCGTTGCCCACGATTGCCAAACTATGGCAGCCAGTCACCTCTATCTCTATCTACATCAGGTATTTTCCCGGCTCCGCTTGCAAAGCATCCAAACAAACCCTCGCGCGTTTCGTCACTCAATGAATCAAACAACCGACTGGTGGATGACGTCGTCTGCGTCGCATTGCGATTGACACTGCATTAAACCGTTATTTTTATCTCTTTAACAATCGAAAGCATGATTTTTTTTACCAAAAGTATCTATTGGAAGGAAATTGTTGTAAAAAATCGGGATATTTTAGAAATTAATAGTAATATAGAGGAATGAAGATTTTTACAATTTGTGCAACAACTTCCGCAATTAAGTTGAATATATTTTTCTACTTCTTTGGAAGAAGTAGTAATGATTAATTGACATTTTGAAATCTAGTATGTGTCAACTAATGTGCTGAGTGAGTAAAGCGATCACTGGATATTAAAGAGTTATACTTAGACTAACGTGCGTGAATATAACCTCTGCCGTATTTAGGATTCAAAGGTTGTTTATGCAAATTCGAAAACTTTGCTGTGGGCTGTACTTAGGTTAGTGATAACACTCATTTGTTGAAATGATTGTTAGTAGCTTCTCTCGTGATTGTAATCATACAAGAAATTTTCAGCACACAAAAAAATTTTAGAAAATGAACTTTGTTTGGAAGTTTCCGTCAATCCCCAAATTTGACTCTGAATGTTTGCATGCGATTCAAAAGTCAAGCATAGGCTCAAGTAGTAGGAAAAAGAACCTTGATAGTAGGGAGCCCCCACACATACCGGTGGGAGAGGGGGTGGCTATGCATACTTGCTGGGCAGAATCCGTAGCGGGACTGCAATTAATCCCAAGAAACGAACGCCGAAGTACATACCCAGAAGCTTAATCTTATGCGTTTGATATATAAAACCGATTGGGGTAAACTTTCGACAATTCATTTCACTTTCGCTCTTGTTGCAAGTCGGAGCTTTTTACCTGTGAGGTTTACTCGGTGGTTAATTCTTCAGTCGTGCCCCAAGCAACGGTGAACGTGTGCTATAGGTAAGTCCGTCCGGTTGCCGGCTTCACTCGACTGACCGAGCAACCAACCGGCGAAAGAGATTGGTTTCGTGTTTTCAGTTTACCAATCCCATCACGTCAGCCGTCAAAATGTGCGGGTTTGTAGACTCGACAAAGGTGCTACGTAAATGATGCATAAAATTCGATTATAAAACATTTACAAAGTGACACATCCAGAAATAAAGAAAAAAAAACAGCAGGAACAATGAGTAGCGGGAATTGAATAACGATTACTCAATGGGATTGTGGTTAAAGAGTAATAGCAGTGAGCGAGAGCTGAAATCGTACTCAGATCAATATTTCCGATAGTTTGTGTTATGTGATCGGAGTCAAGTTTTCGTAATTTTTCGCGGTAGTGTGCGTAGACAACCATTGTGCAAGAAAGACAGTAAAGATTTGGTGAATTAAAATAATTGCCAGCGAGCGGTATAGCAGTGTAAGCAAAGCTTATCTTGTATTTATCGTTTGTGGTTGAAAACTTACCTGCACTTTATTAAAATATTTCAATGCGAAGTTCTTGTGCAGAAAACTAAGCGTAGGTAAATGTTAACGTTCTATCAACGAACGCTTAATTACAGCAAAAAGTGCTTTTATTTTCTTTCGACTACTCACGAAAACACTTGAAGTGAAATTAGTTGTTTATCATGCCCAATTTGGCCCTTAGATTCTGGTTGTGGAAAAGCAAAGAGTTCTACTAGCTTTTCGTTTACCTAGCACTGGAAAAGAGCTAAAAGGACTTAGTGAATTGCATGGTCATTGCTGTATTGTGATTGCGAGCTATTGCACGTGTAGGGTAAGTCAGAAAGAGATACATATATCACCTTCTCGCTTCTCCCTTTGCTAAACTTTCGGCCGTTAGCTAGGGAAGTCAGTAACACGCAAACAAAATGTTGTGTTAAATGATTTCATGCTGAAGATTTTCTTAAAAGTTATTGTACATACGTTGCGTGTTACCACAATCAAAATCTTGCCAAAATCGAGATATTTTTTTCTAGAAAAATTGACCTTAAATGTGCTTAAAAATGACTAATAATCAGTAATCAACCGTTTATTCACACTTGCAACCGTTTTGTCTTTAATGGACCCGGCACACATCCGCCGGGTGTGGGGTCTACCTCGAAGTCAAACAGCCTCTGTCTGGTTCTCTGTTGAAAACAGTTTTGGTTACTCCTTCATCGAGCATTCTGGACACGTGCCGAGCTCACCGCAGTCTGCCACACTTTATCACCTTCTTTACATCAACATACACTCAAAATAATTTTCACGTCGAAATTACGTGAAAAGTTATGTGATTATTTTCCATCTAACTTTTCCCGTACTATTTACGTGAATTTAACGTAGTATGCATTAGTATGCGTGCATTTTCGTGGAAATCAGATAGATGTAATCGTATTTTCCAATAATGTTCAACTGAAAGTCACGTAACTAACCTGCAGAGAAATTTACGTAATTTTTCACGTGGAAAGAACGTGTGGATTATTTTGCGTGTATTTGTATACTGGATACAGGGATTACCTACGAATGGCCGAAATACAAATGGCCGAATTACGAATGGCCGAAAAACAAATGGCCGAAAAACAAATGGCCGAAATTCCAAATGGCATAATATATCTAATGGCTGAATCACGAATGGAGGAATCACCAAAAGCCGAATCAAAAGAGGCCGAAACACGAAAGTCCGAACGCCATGTTCGGCCGAAAATATTCACTGCCTGCAACCTGCTCAAACGTTGGCTACATGCTGTCCTTACTCACTGCCGTTCGTTCGGACTTAACAAAGGGATGATCCCTACTAGCCAGTAAACAGTAGGAAAATGCATGCACCTAAATAGAAGTGGTTCCCCCCGCAGTGACCACCGGCGCACACTCGCTGCCTGCGGCCGTCTCTCCCTGAATCATCTAGAAAACATTTGCAACCGACTCGGTAAATAGGTCTCGCACCTTATATTGAACGTAAATCATTTGCGGTGCGCTGCGAGTGAAACAAAAAACAATAAAGGGGAAAACTTTATGGGTTGTTTAGGGGGATGTTCCAAATCCGCGGAGAGAAATAAATGAAAAAATCTATTCAAAACGTGTAAATGCTCACAAAATAAGTAACAAAAATTTTGTTGACGCAGTAGCGCTTTTACAAAGGCGTTCTTGAAGCAGTTTTTTTGTTTTATAATAAATAGTTGCATTGCTTATTTTGTTTTTTGTTTGATTAAAGTCATTTGTTTACTGCTTGCCAATTCATATTTTTTGATTGAATTTCGGCCTTCTGTGACTGTTGTTGAGATTCGGCCATTTGGATTTCGACCATTCGTGATTTGGCCATTTGTGCTTCGGTCGTTCGGTACCAGCCCGGATACAGCTAGCGGTTCGTGCATTTGTGCACTCAAAAAAATCGACACGTCGCATCCACGTGAAAATTCATGTAAACTTCTGTACAGCAACTTACGTGAACTTCATGTACTAGTTAATGGGAAAATTGATAAAACTTACAGGGATCGCACGTAAACTGGTTAGTATGAGTGCGAGTTACCAACAATTCACGTGAATGTTACATGAAAAGTTTGATGGATGAGAATTACCTATGTTTTCACGTAAACTTGACGTGCTGATTTTTTTGAGTGGGCGACACTTCATTTTCTAGTTTGACATCAAATATTAGTCGCAGAATTTTACGTTCAAAAACCCTAAATACTCATCGTTCAGATGAAGAGGCCTATAGACCGGTGCGGTGGATTCCGGTGATATCGACTTCATTTTCAAAACTAATAAGCACGCTGTTTAGGTTTCTTTACACGTTTGCTCTTTATATTGCACCTTCCAAGGCAATAATCAATAGCAGGTTAGAGAGTACGTCCCCTTGCTTAAGTCCATCCAACGTCAAGAAGGCGGTGACCGTGAACGTTTCACCCGCTATAACGCTATTAGTCCTCCCGAAAATCAGCTTGTAATTCGCCGGCAAACAATAGCCTCAGTCTACAGAACGCATCCTGTTGATGTGTGTCTTGATAGTTTTTACCCTCGAGTCGTTGTTCTTTTTTTTCTAAATTATGCCATTCAACCCCTGCTCCAGAATTTGTTCATACAACCAGATGCTGACAATAACCCGGTGGATTGCTGCGTACAGCTACTCGCTCCCCGCTTTTAGATGTTTAGCCTTCATACTGTTCTTCACGGCAGTCTTGTACTTTTTCAGTTGCTTACTAATTGCCTTCTTCAACTTCTTCAGCAATACGGTTTGCTGAAATAAAGTCAGCAGGAGCATTTCTTGCCGAATAGGAGCATCTGTTTTCTGCTTACCAAGAATTAGCAAATCGTCGTTGATTAATGCATGCTCAGTAATTAGCGCAGCCGAACTTCCAAAAGTTACTGTATCATACATTTAAAAATTTCAAACAACATACAGCAGAATTTCGAAATTGGCAACAAATGCGTGTGACCAATGTTGCCGAAATCAAAACCGTGCCAAAATCGAGACCTTTTTGCATTTTTCCCGTATAAATATATAGTTTAAAGGTAAAGGAATCACTAATTTTCTTCCGCAAAAAATAATATTACGATTGGTTCGTATTTGGTACGAGAGCGATTCGTAGCTCGTTTTGCACTAAAACGCATTTGATGCACGGTTATTGTCTGGCATCGTTATCGATGATATAATATAGGTAGTTGTACAATTATAATCTGCATCAAGCACAGTCGTCGTGATTCTGTGGTTTGCAAGAATTGGTAAAACAAAAGTTCATTTCCGTCCTATAAAACATGAATCGTTTGAGCCGTCTCCGAGAAACATACGACTAAATTAAAGTGTCTCACACGTAGTGGAGGAGAATCTAGAATGTTATATAAATAGAGGCCTCGAAAACGAACACGGTACATACATTGCGTAAGTGGCAAGTGGAATGGGACAACACAATCAATGGAAGATGGACACATCGGCTGATCCCGAATGTGTCCACGTGGATGAATAGGAAACACGGGGATATAAACTTCCACCTGCCTCAATTCCTGTCAGGCCACGTTTGCTTCAGGAAGTACCCGCATAGATTCGGTCACGCGGAGTCGCCTCTCTGTCCGGAGTGCGCTGAAGTAGAAGAAATACCGGAGCAGACTGCCCACGATTCGGCGCAATGCGAAGCGCAATGTTTGCCACCAGCGGTGAGGACTCCAGCCCAGATAATGTAGTCCAAAAAATGTGTCGTGACATTCACACGTGGAATGTAATCAGCCGAACCATCACACAAGTCATGTCGGCGCTGCAGCGAAAATGGCGCGAGGATCAACAGTCGAGTCCTTAAATAAAGTCTCGTGTAATCGGTCTCGGGGAATGTTTCACCGCCGGGGAACTTCTCGTCGGAGTATGGTAGCTTCACCGCCGGGGACTACTCGAGTCGACGATAGCAGAGTGAAAGTTGACAAAATAACAACACTCACGGAAAGAAATTCTGCGAGGGTGGCTGTGAAGGGATGGACGTTAAGTTGGTCGTCGTCCCAGCATCGGTGCACGTCTCGACAGGTGTTCGGAGCAGTGTACAAACACAGCCTCCCCCGAAGTAATACTTAACAGTAGTTCCGGGGAGGTTAAGGTCAGACGCCCGTGAGGTTTTTAGTGGGTTAGAGTCCCACTCTGTGTTCACAAACCACATACCAGGTCGATGAGGTTCTGCGTGCTATGCCGACTTAGGGCCGGAACTCAAGGAGTTAGGTACGAACGTGCAGCAAATCAGGCGCATCCCCAGCGTGAAAATGATCCTCGAGTTGAAAAGGGATCCGAAAGCTAGCAGCTCCTCTTGCAAATCGTTGACACAGAGAGCTGACTGATGAGCAGACATCCACGGCTGTTGCCGAGCTACGGGCAAATTACGTTCGTACCAGAAGGAGTCAGCAGGCTCGTAACGACGCCGAAAGAGGAGAATGAATGCACAGGTGCACAGAGAGTTAAAAACTACACTCAACAAGGTAATTAAGTTCAGCTACAAATCTCGCTTTGAGGAACATTGCAATAGCGCCAACGCCAATCCTTGGGAAGACGCCTGCAGATTTACCATGTCGAAGCTAAGAGATCTTTACCACCTGATAGGTGCCCTGAGAAGATGAAAGCAATCATCAATGAGCTGTTCCCGTAGCATGAACCAACAACCTGGCTTATCCCACCGTACGGTGAGAAAGAGAACCATGTAGAAGAAGCTTGAGTCGCCAGCGAGGAGCTGATTGCATTGGCGCAAACCATGCAGGCAAAGAAGATCCCATGTCCAGACGGGATTCCAAACCTAGCTTCGAAAGTGGTAATCCAGGAGACCCCGAATATGTTCAGAAAAACCCGAATTAATCCACCTAGCGGCGTGACCTGGCCTTTCTACTACATCATTTTTTATTTAGTAATTTCTGAATATATATTTATAATTCAGTTAGCCATATTTTAAACTTCAATTTACTGCGAGCAACTATTGTATTTTCCTTATTAGACTCCAGAATGAATATATGTAGTAAATCAATAATTCAAAAACCAAAGTGCCACAAACATTTCCGATTGCAGGTAACAGTGAGAGAAGAAAATTACGATTCAAATGTTTTAGAGCAATTCCTGCCTAAAAGCGCTGTAAAAAGAGCCATTTTTGTTTCGACTATTTTCAATTGAAAAGAAATTTAGCTGAGGTGTTGGATGCCATGTAAGGATTCATTTTCTATGAAACTTAGTTTTTGTTCATCAAGCGTAACTGTTCAAAAGGGCGTATTTAGAAATGAGGTTATTATGTTTTTAAAAATTCATATCTCAAAACCTACTTATTTGTTCAAAATGACATCAAAGAAAAAACTGTCGAAAATTAAGTGTGTTTTCAATAAGGCCATTGCAAATAATTTCAAATGTTTTTGTCACCCCCCCCCCCTTGGAAATTGGCTTGAAAAATCGAGGGGCAAAAAAATAATTTGTAGGATATGAGTTTTAATTTTAGTATCCAACATATCAGCAAAATTTCATTTCAATCAAAAATAGTCGAATCAAACCGTTTTGTTAGTTGAGCTGGAAGTGCTCTTCATCACTTTTCCTGTATATCAATGCAAATTACAAAACTGCAAATTGTACATACATACATCATACATACACACTTACATATACACACATAGATACATATACACATACATACACAAATGCATACATACATACATACATACATACATACATACATACATACATACATACATACGTACATACACACATACATACATACATACATACATGCATCCACACACACATACATACATACACACATACATCACACACATTGAATACAATCAACATTTGATTGAAATGTTTTGATTTTACACGTTTTAACGGTTTAATATACGGTGCTTAAGTGTTAAAGTTTGGATAACTTTTGAATGGACTGTCCGATTTTCAATAACTCAGTCTCGTTTGATAGATCTCAACAGTAATTTTCAAATGATAATAAATCGTGTGATGCTTTACATTGAATTAATGCTTATATGTTACAAAAATATGTTTTAAATACAATTTTTTCACATTTCTTTATGTAACTTTCAAACTATAAGCCCAATCGTCATGAAATTCGGAAGTTAAGGGTTTGCAAGACTTCTCTTTCATATGCAATCAATTTGGTTCAAATCGGTTGAAGGACCTATGAGATAATGAAGCCCCATATTTTTCATATTTTTATACATAACTTTTGAACTAAAAGTCCGATCAGTATGAAATTCAATAGCGACCAATGGGACACCTAGACCTTTCATTTGACACTAAGATCTTAAAAATCGGTACAGCCATTTCCGAGAAAAGTGAGTGAGATTGAAAAGCGTCACATACACACACACACACACACATACACACACACACACACAGAAAATGCTCAGTTTTCGAAACTGAGTCGAATGGTATATGACATTCGGCCCGCAGGACCTTCTTTCCATTTCCGGTTTTCCGAGTGATTTCTATACCTTTATACTATATATTTATATAGTAGAAAGGCAAAACGTTGCAGAAATAGATACAGATGAAGGTAACTTTCCCGTTATCTGAATAGGTTTACCAAGTACAAGAAGAGCGAGACCGGCTTGTCAGACATGCAGTTCGGCTTCCGAAAGCGCTGTAGATGCCTTCCGAAAGCTGATGGAAGCAGTGGAGGCAGCTCAAAAGCAACAACGAAAACGCTTGTGTGCGGTAGCCACTTTGAACGTGAAAAACACTTTCAGCAGTGCCAGCTGAGAAGCTATCGCCCACACGCTGCATAGCATGAAGGTCCCTGTGTATCTTTGCGAGATTTTGAAAAGCTATTTTTAGAATCGAACACTGATATACGACGCACAGAGAGGAGAGGGGTGAATTACAATCACAGCGGGCGTTCCTCTGAGTCCATCCTCGGTCCGACATTATGAAATGCATTGTACGATGGAGTAATGAAGCTGACGGTGGAGTTGTACGATGGAGTACGGTAGCGGTGTACGTTATTGCCGGAATGATCCACATTTGATTAATACTAGAGGAGAATAAGTGGTATAGAGACAGAGGCTCCCATGGAGTTCGGAACAGTACATGGGCATACACCATGTGTAAATGGCAAGAAGAATTGGACTACCAGAACGTGTCTACGTGGACGAATACGAATCATGGAGAAATCAACTCCCACCTGACACAATGTCTTGTCAGGCCATGGCTGTTACAGAAAGTACCTACATAGATTCGGGTACGCAGAGTCTCCTCTTTGTCCGGAGTGTACTGCCGTTGAAGAAACACGTAGTCTTTGATTGTTCAATATTTGCCATCAGCGGATCCAAACAATATTACCCGCAAAATGTGTCGTGATGAGAATAAGTGGAAATTAAGCAATGTGGTTATTACGCACATTATGTCGGCGTTGCAACGAAAATAGCCTGAAACCACATCATTCACATACCTCATTTGAAAATACGGTGAGAAGAACTTACCAAACATATTTCGCTTTCCCATAATTTGATCAAACCCCGTCAAGCGCCTAGCGGTGCAAAAGTGCGATTCATGGACGAGGAAAAACTCGTAGATAATTATATACAGTTTTCGGCACTATATTGCAGATACTAGAAATGAAAGATCTGCAGAAAATTGTATGCTCTATAACAAACGCTGGCCGAAGGAAAACGGTGTCGATCCGTTGGTGAAACAAAAACAAAATTAGGAAAATAGGAAAGGTTCAAATTGCGAAACATATCGCAGATTGAAGATATTATGGTTGTGCTGCTCTAATTTCATGGATTCCAGCTTCGCACTTTTGCCCCACGGTATTCGCATTTTTCCCCGCTAGTGGGATAAAAGTGCGATTCGGCACTTGATCAGAAAAATAAAGAATTTATTTTGCATAACACTATTACTCCAGATGATTTATAGTTGAATGTACAGATAATGAGTTATTGCCTCAATATTGCAGGTTGCAGTGAAACGACTAAATGCACAGCCACTGCAAGGAAACAGCCAAACATCTGCAATCAGTGTTGCGATCTAAATAGAGCCATTACAGTGCTTCGTAATAGAGAATATTATCAGTCGTTTTTCTTCTTCAAACAATATCAATCATATTGTTTCCATGCTATTTTCAGAATATCTTTAACAAAAATTGTGTGATAGAATCTAAAAACATCACATGTTATGCTGCAAGCATGTTTGGTACACTAATGCAATTTTTTATTCTAAAGTTTTTCGAAACTTTAGCATCACTGGATACGAGCGCAGCAGCTCTGACAGCTTTTGGTAAACAAACATAGTGGCACCGAATTTTCGTAACGTGAATTTTTCTGCTGTTAAATTTAGGTCACTTTGCACTATATGTTGAATTATTTGCAGTTGTATATTTCGAAATAACCATCAAACGATTCGAAAACGTATCTATTATCTCACTTTTCTTCTGCATCTACTGTTTAGTAATCACCAATTTGACGGCTTGCAAAAATTTGACATGAATCAATGACAGCTCGCTGCTGGGATTTTACTTGCATTTTGTCTGCAAGTTCCTTGTATTTCGCGTTTTTGATGCAATCTGCAATATAAAATAAATTTTATTATTGTGCTTCTTTATATCTCATGAAAATTGATGACAACTTCAAACATCGCAATTATGCCCCCCCCCCCCCTACTCTAGTTATAATTTGACAGAAATGCACAGTCAAACGTTGTGCCCAACATTTTGTATTAAGTGCAAAAATAACCTCGATTTTATATTCGAAGTATACTGCTATATTCTGTCATCCACAGTTCGAATAAAAAGATTTCCAACTTGAAAGTTTTTCTTCGGGATTAAGTCCATCATCGTTCTCGACACTGATTGATAATTTCATTTGAAATAAATGTTTTATATTTCATTTCTCAACTTTCCGACGTAGCGGTTGGCCACAACGATTAGCTTGATCCTTTCTTTGAGGCAACACCTCAACTGATTGAAAATAAACAAAAATCAATTATCGACCTGTGGATTCAAAATATTTGTGGGAAATATTTCCATTCGCTGAATAACGTTACCACCATTTTTTTTTTTCTATTTATACGGGATGATTTACTCCCCTCCTGCTTCAACAACAAACAAACCTAACCGTCGTGATTATGAACAAGCAGCAATGCAAACAATGGTTAACAAGAAACAAAAAAAAACAATATTTAGGTCATCTCGCCGTTTTTTTCTGTAAACGATTTTTTTATTTGTTTTGGAGCTTTGGTTAGCAACGCATTGGGACAATGGTGGAGAATTTGTTTACTCTTCGAATATCGACGCAATTACGCCGGGTCGTAAAATTGTGCCTGCTATCGCCCACTGCACGGTGGTTTAGCAAGGACTAAATATTGGTGAAAAATTAGATTTTCTATCTCGTTGGAATGCAAATATTCTACCCGAAAAGAGATTGTTTATTTATTTATTCTAGATTTTCACCACCCAAAGAGCCATTGTTTATTGCTGGGCCACAATTCATTTCTCCTATAGGGTCAACAATTAGGGAGAAAGAAAGCGAAACAAAAAAACACACACACACACAGCTATCGATTTCTGCTACAATTCGAATTAATTCAATTTGCTCGAGCGGTTGCCTGTTTAGTGTGGCGAGGAAAAAAAGAGATACTAAGTTAATTGAATTGCGGCGAAACACGTACGCAGCGGTATTTGCAGATAATAAAATAGTTACATCGAAAAAATATTGTACTCGTACGAAGTGTAATCAGGAATTTATTATCTAGCCAATCTCCTTTGCATGTGCGGTAGAATTGCGTTATTCGTAGTAGGATAAATAATCCTATCCAAATTGGAAAATTATTGGTTAAAAAATTACAGAGAAATTACAAAATACAGGGCTCATGTGGTAAAAGTTGAATATTAAAGTTGAATACATAAATTTGTAACTTTTTTGGTTTTTGAATAATTTCTAGAGAGAACTTATTTCGTATAATTAATCAATATTTGACCATAGGCACCAGTTTCATCGAAATAAAATAATATTATTTTCTCCTCGCAAATTTCATTTTAGGAATTTTAGGGTGTCATTTATTTAGGGGGTTTGTTGGGTTTTCACACCAGATTAGCTAGAAATGGACCAATCAACCGAATTGATGTTAACATTATACATCGACCGCAAAGTTATCGGTAAAGAAAACCAAATGCTTTCATCTTAACTAGTAATCAGGAAACATTTCTTTGCTTGCTGTGTGCTGGTTTTACTGTTGCATTAGGTTAGCGGAAATGTTGGTTTACCTCTGCATCGTACCTACCATTTTACTTTTAAACCACATCTATCGATAACTCGCTATACTTATTCTATAGCCTAGATGGATTGGTAAAGCTGTAAATAACCCGTTAAAGAAAGGGAAACCTAGTTCACTTGATTTTGGCAAACGGGCTAATATGGAAGATTGATGATCGAAAAGAAGCATTTTGATATACTTGCAGTACAATAATTTATTTACGAAGTTTTCTAAAAATAATAAAAAATAAATTTCTTTCAATGTAATCAATGAGTGGTGTGTAAAAGTATTGGAAATGAAAGTATAAAAACTCAAATGCTGGTGAAATTGAGCACTTTTTCTTGCATTTTACAAATATTTTTAAATAGAACCACATTCAAGAAGTTGATTCAATTTTAAAATAAGTACTGTAAAGGGTGTCCCACATTAAATTGCACCACGGAAGAGACGCTGTAGAAAATTACCTAATTGACCGATCCTTTTCAAACTTTGAGACAACAAAACATAAACCATTAATAAGCTTTTGGCATATTTGTTACATTCAACGTCAATACCATAACCGTATGCTCGCATCTTACGCTTAACTCCACTCAAATAGTTTTGTATAACCTAGCTGCAGTTTCATCAGTACGGAAACTCACTTTTTCTTCATGTCTTCCTCAAACTTGACCTCCTTGGGATGCTTTCATAGTGTCTGCTTCATAGTAGCAGCGTAGTATTTTTCCCTAGTACCTAGTCCTTAGGTACGAAAGTGACTCCGTTGGTTTCGTACCACTCTAATAGGGTAAGACTGTCCAGAATGCACAGGGGGGTAGAATGGCCCATGCTATTAATTGCCTAAAAACGCGGAAACTATTTGGTAAAATTATGAATGCGCATTTTATTTTGGTGTAAAACAAACTAATTCATAATTGTGTAGAATGTAAAAGCATCAAACCTAGCCACATCCAGTAAAATCAAGCAATTATCCGCGATCTCATTCCACATGTAAGAAATCACGGTTTTCTCTTAAGCTTTTACCACTAGTCGGTATGCAAATTTCATAATAAATACAGTCTATCTAATTGATATACTGTCATACTCGATGATTCATCACAAAAACGGCATTAACTAGGCATGTTTTTCACATATATTCCAAAAAACTTCAAAATACAAATCAGGGGTAGAATGCATCACAGCGGGATCGAACAGTTATAAAATATTTTTAATTTGAAGTACATTTTTTGTTTCGGATTATTTATTAAAAATGTAGCAATATTATGTATTGTATAGGACTTAGAATTTGCCTTAAACCTAATTGTACATTGTTTAACTTACAATATTTCATCACACATCAGTTGGAGAAAAGTAAATGGTTAAATTTTATTGCCAATTATGTTGAGATATGAACCCATTGTATCCCAGCAAACAAGCGTATGTAACAAACGCTATAACGAACGCTTCCGCCATTTCGGCAGCCTAGTTTTAGGAGTTTGTACAACACGTAATTGAATGTAAATTTTTTGGTTGCGTTTAACGTCTAGCTGGGCCAACTTGGTGCGTTTTATCCACGGGCTTTGGCGTTCTGCCTCACATAATGATTTTGACTCTTGCCAAAAATCGTCAAAAATAACGAAAAATACTGGTTTTTGTTAGGAAATTTCATCAGGAGTAAGTGTAAAAAAGATCCCAACGTCTTCTAGAAGTTGAAAAACGTGGATCAAACACGCCGTTGCTCTGAAATGATGTTTTGCTAAAGCGGTGCATTCTGCACCACTTTACCCTACATCCTTTAAATATTGGCACGAAGGTGAATCCGTCGAGAAGATCGTAGAGTCCTTATCTTGCTTCGACAGAGGAAGCAGATGCTTCTGTGGACACTCCTTGAGGTAGATCTGCCCGTTTACAGTCCCGGTAGTCACGAACGGCGCACTCCGTTTGTCACATGTTGTATTTTTCGGCCAAATCATCTATTTCTTGGCAAACTATGAAAGTTTCTGCATCTTTACTTCCTCCGGAACATCAACCTTGTGCTGGGCGGTGAAGTACAGTAGCCCCGGAAGCTGTCGGAAGTCCGCCTTGACGTAAGTCTCATCATTCATGATGAGAGAGTTAAGGATTTTCCAGGTGCTTGCGCAAAATAAATTCGGAACGTTGCTTTTCGGGTGACGCAATTTTTTCCAATTTTCGAAAAACTGACCGCGATAAAAATAGAGTGTAAGCAATACACTCTAAACTACTTCTACTAAAATATTCAAGAGAAAATACCCAATGAGTAATTTTCTACAGTGTTGCTTCCGTGGTTCAATTTGATGTGGGACATCCTTTACAATATAAACGGATATACTCTCCGGGGGGTACTCGACTCCAAACTTATGTTTAACGTGCACACTTTCAAAATGTTATCTTTCTCGTTCGCACCAACGCTGTTTGATGCTAGCGCTTGCGCTGGCTTGGCCTTAGGATACACACTGCTTGAAATCTTTATTTTGTGCATTAGTCTGTCCTTTGCTTGAAAACGCCTGCGTGATTTGGCAACCACACCAGCTCACCTGGATTCTAAGAATCGAACGCATCCAAAGACGAGTTATCCGTATTGCCCTCAGAGATTTGCCTTGGAGAGACCCAGAGAAGCTTCCTCCTTATCGTGAACGTTGTCTTTTGCTCGGTTTGGACACACTGGAACGAAGCAGAAAAGTTCAGCAGGCAACGCTTGTAGCAAAAAGTTTGAATAATGACTTGCCATTTGTTAGTTGTTTCATTGCAAATTTAGGGAATATAACATCCCAAGTAGCAATGTGAGTTTTATTGTACTCTTATGGTGGTCTTCAAGACCAATTTTTGGTCTTAAATGCCATCATAAGAGTGTAATAAAACCCAAATTGTTACTTGGCATCATATCTCAATCAATCTCAATCTCAAGATTTGCTAAAAATGCAACTTTTTTTTAAACTTTGACCCTTGACTAACGATGGGTCCTCTGTTTCGAGGTATTAAAAGTGCAATTCTTATTTTTTAAACATTTTCAACCAATCAAATGCAAAAGTTCCAATATTCGAAGACCTCGTGTCAGTAGTGGCCCCATTTCAGCGAGAGATTACTCAAATGGTTAGATTAGATTTTTTAATTTCAGAGGCTTCAAAGGCATCTTCCGTGTTGTGTGACACACACACACATTCCCACGCCTTGAAGCAAAACTTTCTGACCCTTGGCGCCTCAGATTTGTTCCGTGTTTATCAACCGATTCTTATAACTGTTTTATTGTATCACAAAGGTAAAAAAGTTGTTGCGCAACTAAATAGTGAGTGAGGACTGTGCCGGCAGGTACCTATAACTAGTGGACTGCTTGGCGCCCCTCGACATTTAGTGAGCCAATTGCCCTTTATCGTTTTCGCATTTTTCCGCCTTTAACTGCCAAAAGCGAATGTTTTGCCTGAGTTTCGTCCATATTTATGTACGGAATGAATAGCGGCAATTAATAGTTCGTGTCTCGTTAGGTCGTAATTAATGTCTTATCTGTAGCCCAACAAATGGATTATAGTCGCAATTACATTCTATTCATTTAATATGTTTTAACCAACTTTATGCATAGAACTGTGGGCGAAAATCGTTAGAAAGTTTTTCGATGTCCAATTCCACATCAGTTTGTCCACTTTTGATATAAACTTTCCGGCGAAAGTAGCATACCGGAAAAGAACTATTTAAACCGTCAAAGATGTCGGGTTGAGCCGAAAGCCTTGATCGTTGCATCGCGTGACGGGTCTAGTTTCTCCGGTAATGGTGGCGACCGGCGCGTACGTGACCACCGGAACTTTTGTGTGCATGGGACTGACTGCACAACACACGATCTGGCAAACCGGCGAAAATGGAATATAAATAATCATGCGGGGCGTAGAAATTTTATGTGCAAACACGGACGGCTGGCTGGGAACGCTAGGCTTTCATGACACGTCAGTTGTCTATCTCTAGCTGGCCCGGTTCAGCTACGAGCAGCTGATCTCAGTAGTTTGACCATATTGTTTTGACCAGAGCGTTCAGTGGAAATACCACCAAAAAATGAAACACGCAAAACATATGCGTATATGTGAGGGAAACGACGCACATAGGAGTATTTGACCCAAAAAGCTGGCCAAAATTCTAAATTGTTTCTTTCCAGTCGATATTGATAAAACATGATCAGAAGTTTGATAAAAAAAAGTTTGATATCTTATAATACTGCATGCAAAGTTGAAGAAATTGCCAACTAATCCCCTATAATAAGTACTCCTATGGTTTCTAGATTACAAAAAGTTCTGTCAACGGATCATACCAATGGTTTGGGCACTTTGAAAAACGACAACGGATGTTTCACTTCCAATGCTACCGAAACTTTAAATCTGTTGATGCAAGTACACTTTCCAGGATCTCTGCCAATCTTGAGTGGAGATACTGCTTCCTCGGACTCATGCGCTGGGTCAGAAAAGACCAGTATTACAGTTTCCAATGGACAAAATGAAATTGCAAGTTCAACTGGGCAAAACGTGACCAGAGAATACTCGAAAGATCTACCAAGTAGTATATTCACTCAAGCAAAGGTTGAATGGGCAATAGATTGGTTTGAGCCATACAAAACCTCAGGAAATGATGAAATTCGTCCAGTAATGATTCAGAAAAGCAATGGAAGTCTTACTGCTTGTCTAACTGAAATGTTTAGAGCCAGTTTGCGCCTAAATTATATTCCAAAAAGTTGGCGGCAAATTCGAGTTGCTTTTATTCCTAAGGCGAACAAAAAGGATAAGAAAAACCCAAAATCTTTCAGACCAATTAGCCTCTCGTCAATTATGCTAAAATTGATGGAGAAACTAATTGACGACTATATTAAATCAAAATACTTAGAACTAATCCCTCTAAATAAAAATCAGTTTGCATACCAGCATGGAAAATCAACAATAACAGCGCTTCATACACTAGTAACAAAAATTGAAAAGACTTTTGAGGCCAAGGAGGTTCTGCTAGCTGCTTTCTTGGACATTGAAGGAGCATTTGATAATGCATCTCACACTTCAATGAAAAATGCTATGGAAAAACGACATTTTGACAAAGCTATTGTAGATTGGATTTTTGAAATGTTACAAAATAGAGAAATAACTAGTAACCACGGAATGTCAACAGTCACGGTAAAGACTATAAAGGGCTGCCCACAAGGAGGAGTTCTTTCGCCTCTGCTATGGTCACTTGTTGTTGACGAATTATTATCGCATCTTGAAACGTTAGGATTTGAAATAATTGGGTTCGCTGATGACATTGTGATCATAGTTCGTGGGAAATACGAACACGTCATTAGGGATAGGTTACAACACGCTCTCGATGTCACAACAGCGTGGTGTAGGGACAAGGGGCTGTCTATAAACCCTCACAAAACCACCGTGATTTCTTTTACACGAAGAAGAAAAACTAAAATTCCCGACTTGTACCTGGAAGGTATCAAACTAGATATTTCTCCAAAAGTCAAATATTTAGGAGTAACTCTTGATAGCAAACTAAATTGGAATTTACATTTAGATGAAGTAATAAATAAGGCTATGAATGCTTTATGGATAAGCAGGAAAACGTTTGGAAATAAATGGGGATTGAAACTTAAAATGATTCATTGGATCTATACGGCAATAGTAAGACCCAGAATAACATATGCAGCCTTAGTATGGTGGCCGAAAACTAAAATTAAACATGCACAGAATAGACTGGAGAAGTTGCAAAGATTTGCTACAATCTCCATTTCTGGAGCAACCGGTAGTACACCATCAAAAGCACTAGATGCTATTTTAAGTTTACTGCCACTACACCTATTCGTGCAATTGGAAGCTGAGAAAAATGCACTAAGGCTAAGAAGAACAAAGAAGTTTCTTGATGGAGACCTTAGGGGCCACCTCAGTATTTTAAGAGATTTCAAAATTAATCCTATATTAACCCAGGAAGACTGGATGGATAGGCAATATAACTTTGAACGACTATTCCAAGTGACCGAAACAAGTCGCACGGAGTGGGAATCAGGTGGGCCTAATATTCAACCAGGATCCATCATCTTCTACACTGACGGTTCTAAATTAAACAACAGAGTCGGAGCAGGGGTAACGGGCCCCAGAGTCAACATATCAATATCTATGGGTCAATGGCCGACTGTATTTCAGGCAGAAATACAGACTATAATTGAATGTGCTACAGTTTGTCTGCGACGAAATTATAGACATGCAAATATATGTATATTTTCTGACAGCCAGGCTGCATTAAAAGCACTAAAGTCAGTATCGTGTTCATCGAAGCTGGTTTGGGAATGCATTCAATTGCTACAGCAGGTGGCTAAAAAAAGTACAGTAAGTCTTTTTTGGGTACCTGGGCACTGTGGAATTGAAGGCAATGAAAAAGCGGATCAATTGGCAAAAGCTGGATCGATTAAACCTTTCATTGGACCAGAACCATTCTGTGGGGCCTCAACGTGTACCCTCAGAATGGAATTGAGTAACTGGGAAAAATCAATGATAAATGACATATGGAAAAATAATTTAACAGCTCGCCAATCAAAGCGATTTATATCACCTGACAAAACAGTAACTCAGAGACTTCTTAGTCTATCTAAAAAAGATTTACGTACTTTCTGTGGCCTGGTAACGGGCCACTGCTCAAGTAACTATCACTTAAAACAGCTAGGCAAATTGGAAGATGACTCTTGTCGTTTTTGTAACCTAGATAGCGAAGATGCGGAACATCTGCTTTGTAACTGCGTAGCACTTTATCATAGAAGGAGCAAATTCTTTGGGGAGGGTTTAATACAACCCTCAGTTGTGTGGACAAGTTCTCCCAATAAGGCAATTAACTTTATTCGTGGTATTATACCTTATTGGGACAATGCCATTAGTCAACAAGTGGAAACCACTCCTATTAATAGTGATACGACACCTTGACGTGGGTTACAGTAAATAGGGGCCCGCCACAATAGATCAAATTACTGGTCGCAGTGGAGAATGTACCCAACAGGGGAAAAAAAATAAGGCTTGTTCGCGAAAAATTTGGACACCTCTAAACACACACAACTTCGGAAATACATTAACAATGAGTGAAATATTTTGCAGAGTGGTAGACGTATCCCAAGTAACAATTCAAAGCCACTTGGTTTTACTTGAATTTTATAAAGGTTTTATTGCGGTATGAATCATTACCACTGGATTTATGGTGGTATTGCGCAATACCAAGAGGATACGAGTCCAAACACACTTATAGCTAGCTAGAAAACCATAATAAAACTGTTAATAAAGCGAATTTATTGTGGTTGCTTATATTACCACGTTAAAACTTGTTGGCTGCACCACGTCTGCTATAAACTTACCATAAGTGTGGCGTAGCAACACAAAATGGCGCACCAATCGAAATTGATCTTATCACGGTTACTTGTCAAACCGCAATAAATCTGTTAGTTTTATAGAGCTATTAAAATGGTACCACCCTAACCAAACAGTTTTTTTGCTGCTATTATGAAGAATACCAAAGTTCAACACCAAAATCATTTTTTTATGCGAAGCCATATTGCCATATTCTAGTATTTTGTTTTAGCTCGCAAACAACAATTCATCAAAGCAAAGTATTTTGCAGAAAGAAGGTCATTATCAATCGGTTTTCCTGTCAGAGGAAGCAACTAAAATAATTTTGCTAGAATTTGAAATTGACTAACTGAATATTTTCAATTTGTTAAAATAACCAGTTTTCGAAAATTGCAAAATTTCAGTGGCGCGCTGATTTTATCGACCTATTATATCAAAATGCACGATGAAATTAAATGCGCACATAGTGCAAACCAACGAAATTGCTTAAAATTAATAAATATTCTATGGGGTATTTTATTCTGGTCGCTATAAACCAAATCGTTCAGAATGATCTGTCAGTAAAACTAAAACTTTTCTGCTCACGGATATATTTTCAAGTTGACAAAGCTACCGAACTTATCTGGCGTTTGCAAGTAAAGCGAAAAGCAAAAAGCGAAAAGCATAAAGCGAAAAGCAAAAAGCGAAAAGCTTTTTTAAATTATGGCGATGGCTGTCAAGTAGCGAAAGCTTAATTGGTTTTATTGCTGCTTTTAGCAGAGCGTGATACGACTACTTGAGTTTATAGCCTGATTCTTATAGCGGTTATGAAAACATTCTAAGGCGTGGGCCACTTGGTCAGAAAGCAGTTTTATAGCGGTCATCAGAAAGTTCTGGTGGAGCTCATAGTTTTATTAGCGGTTTTATGAAATTGGTCATGAAAACCGCTATACGAACGTAATAAAACTTGGAATTGTTACTTGGGATGTCTGTTTTTTCTGGAAATATAACACTTGTTTATATTACAAGTACTCAGCGTAAAATGGCGTCGAAAGAAGAGCAGGTGCGAAAAGCAATTGTGTGCGGTCGCAATGAAAATCCGGATCTCTCGTTAAGAAAACTTGCCAAAAAGCTTCAATTTCCTCCAAGCACTATTCACAGTGTTTTAAAATCGTTCGATACTCGCTTGACAACTGCTAGGAAGAAGGGAAGTGGAACAAAAACGGATCTGAGGAACCACCACAAGGATGCGAAGGTAAAACAAATATTACGGAGATCTTTATTAAAGATTTGAAAACAATTTAACAAAATCAAGAACACAAACTATTGCTTTCCTGCTACCTTACAGAAATTAAAGATTGTTTTTATTATCCATGGTTCCCCACGTTGAAGGGATTTTATGAATTCAATCCTATTTTATCAACAGCACATCTTTTCATTACACTTCTAATGAAACGGCAAGCATGCGTGTTCATACAGTCATATTATAACCGAACACTACGGCTGTAGCACATTTTTCCAACACAGATATCAAGTTCGCCGAGGTTTAATCGTCTCGCAGTAAAGAATTTGCGATCTGTTGGGACAACGAGCTTGTGTCGTTTTTTCTGGCACACTTCCCTAACACAGACATCAAATTAGACTAGGTTTAATCGCGTTCGTAAGAAATCTGTTGGCACGAGGGGCTTTGTCACTCTTTCTGGCGTACTTCCCAAGCAAGGACATCAAAATGGTCTAGGTTTAACCGCGGTGTTAAGAAATCTTGTTGAAATGAGGGAGCTTGGTCACTTTTTTTGGCTTACTTCCCAAGCACAGATATCAAATTGGTATAGGTTTAGATCATCGCAAAGAATCTTCCAACCAATCACGAAGCGAGAATTCTGGTAAAACGTAGGTTCATTATTTACAATTTTTCAATAGTTCAACATGAAGAATCTATACTTTTCTTCATTTGGGTCAATTCTTAGAAGATTATCCGATCGATTGGTGTAAGAATATTGAAAATCGATAGGAAAACCGCTGAGCTATTAGCGCTCAAAACCTATCATTTTTCGTGACGCTCGCATTTTTCGATTTTGTGGAATGACACCCTATCTCAAAAATTGCCGTAAGACGTAGTCCTACGTCAAAATTATGGTGCGAATATTCCCTTTTTTACGTTTGAAGAAAAAGGATATCTAGAACGAAACGTTCGATCTCATATTTTTCCTATGAGTAATTTACATGCTTTTTTTCAATTTTGTGATATATTTGAACTGAAAAAATATTTGGGTAGAGCGTTAGGCACAAAAAACTAAAAGAAGAAATTGGACTGTTTCATACCTAGTGGTCCTCCAGATAAATATTTTTCCTTGAATATCAACACTCGAGCTTCTTTTGAGTGTACTTTCATGTTAAAGTAATCATTTGCTCGATCGCATCGTTTTTACGATGTTGCCCGTTAAGGGTTAAGAGAAAACCGTGATTTCTTACATGTGGAATGAGATCGCGGATAATCGATTGATTTTATTGGATGTGGCTACGCTTTAAGCTTTGACATTCTACACAATTATGAATTAGCGTGTTTTACACCAAAATAAAATGCGCATTCATAATTTTACCAAATAGTTTCCGCGTTTTCAAGCAATTAATAGCATGGGCTATTCTACCCCCCCGGTGCGTTCTGGACAGTCTTACCCTACATCATTTATTAACGGAAACCCCCTTAACCTTCCTAATGCATTAGAAAAAAGTTACATATTATGCATTAAGGGTCGAAAACGACCCAAGTTTTGAAATTGCTCTCATTCATCCATTTTCAATCCGAATTTCGTTTTCTTTACCTCGTTTGAAAGCTATGGCCAAAAACTAGCACCCAAGGTATGTTGGGGAATATTTGTTGACTGATGGCCACTTCTGCGTCGGTTCCGGAACACCCACTACCAGGTCCCGGGGAACATTTTTACGTTTTGAGATAATTCATTTTGCGGCACATCAAATCACATTGGCTTGACAAAATAAGATTAATGGAAGTGCAATGGGAACATTTTGGACCCAAGCGGCCATTTCCTCATTGGTTCTACGGTACCCGGTTTATGACGACAATTTTAAATTTTAGGATGATTTATCTTGCGACACGTCAAATTACATCAGCTTGATAACGTAAGACTATTGAAAGTATAATAAAGACATTTTGAAGGCAAATGGCTGCATCAGTATTAGTCCCGGAACATCCGGTACCCGGGTTTTGGGGCCATTTTTGTATTTTAGGATAACCCATCTTGCGACACATCAAATCACATCGGCTTGATTAAATATGACTGATGAAAATAAAATAAGGTCATTTAGAAGCCAAATGGCCATTTTACCATCGGTTCCAGAACATCCGGTACCTGGTTCCACGGGATATTTCTGGATTATGAAATAATTCATCTTGCGGCACATCAAATCACAACGCCTTGATCAAATAAAACAGTTCCAAGAGCCATGGGGACCATTTGAAGACAAATGGCCATTTCATCATCGGTTCCGGAACATCGGGTGCACGGTTTATGAGAACATTTTTGGATAGGATAATTTATCATGCGCCACATCAAATCACATTGGCTTGATGAAATAACACTAATGGAAGTACAATGGAAAAATTTTGGAGCCAAAATTACCATTTCATCATCGGTTCCGGACTATCCGGTATCCGGGTTTTGAGGACATTTTTGGATTACAGGGTAATTCATCTGTCCCGAGTTACCCCGTTTTACGGTTCATTATAAATACCGGGTACCGGATTATATGCGACTGACGCCCCATTATACTTCCATTGTTGTTATTTTATCAACGCGATGTGATTTGAGGTGCCGCATGGTGAATTATCTCAAAAGCCAACAATGTCCCCCGAAACTGGTACCGGATGACCCAGTACCGATGGTAAAGTGGCCATTTGGCTTCTAAATGACATTGTTTTACTTCCATCAGTCTTATTTTATCAAGCCGATGTGATTTGATATGTCGCATTATGAGTTATCCTAAAATACAAAAATGTCCCCAAAAATCGGGTACCGGATGTTCCAGGACCGATGCTGATGTGGCCATTTGCCTTCAACATGTGTTTATTATACTTCCAATAGTCTTATGTTATCAATGTGATTAAATTTGACGTGCCGCAATAGAAATCATCCTAAAATTCAAAAATGGCCTCAAAAACCAGGTACCGGATGTTCCGTAACTGATGGGGAAGTGGCCATTCGGGTCCAAAATGTCCCCATTGTACTTCCACTAATCTTATTTTATCAAGCCAATGTGATTTGATGTGCCGCAAAATGAATTATCTCAAAATATAAAAATGTTCCCCGGGAGCTGGTAGTGGGTGATCCGGAACCGACGCA
The DNA here is from genome assembly GCF_943734655.1 of Sabethes cyaneus. Classification (NCBI taxonomy): domain Eukaryota; kingdom Metazoa; phylum Arthropoda; class Insecta; order Diptera; family Culicidae; genus Sabethes; species Sabethes cyaneus. The sequence continues at coordinate 45,036,453 of NC_071353.1, read as the reverse complement.
GAAGTGGCCATCAGTCAACAAATATTCCCCAACATACCTTGGGTGCTAGTTTTTGGCCATATCTTTCAAACGAGGTAAAGAAAACGAAATTCGGATTGAAAATGGATGAATGAGAGCAATTTCAAAACTTGGGTCGTTTTCGACCCTTAATGCATAATATGTAACTTTTTTTGCTGTGGCTCTTCTAGATGTCGCTGAAAGCTGAAACTCCCCCACAATGCTAATTTTCCAAAGTTAGGAAAAGTCAGAAAATTTCAAGTCTCTAGCTCGTACCGTTACTGAGTATCAAGCTTTGTAAGTATGCCGATGGGTCGAAAACGACCCCAATGCACTAGGAAGGTTAAATGCAAAGTAATTTATCAGTTTCTTAATTTAATCATCTAAATCTAAATTGTAAACAATGTATGTAAAAACAGGAAGTTTGAGATCTCAAAATACGCGGATTTGGTTCTCATGTGCCTGAAAAGTGTGTTGAAAATGTTTGTGGTCATTAAAGTATTGAATAATCGTTTTTCTGAATTTTTCATAACCGGAGAACTTCACTGTTTCACAAACGGGGCGAACGACGAGCTTGTAAAAAATTATGTGATATTTTTTAAGTAAATTATTTCACTTAAAATTTGTCTGTGTAATGAAATAGAGGTTCAAAACTAAGGTTATATGCATTTTACTGCCTTTTCCTATTTAATTCGATAGACAAAAATATCAATCCCAAAATATTCTAAAAAACTTTTTCGGGCATGTTCTTCGAACACATTTCCTGCAAAATATTCTAAAAGCTGTATCTTGATTGTTGTTTGCTCAAAAGTTAGAGTACAATGAGACGAGTCGTTAGTAGTAATTTGGTAGTGCTAGTTTAATAAACACGTCAAAAACGATGGGTATTTCACAACCGGAGCCGTTTCACAACAGGGGACAATCCCCTATATATAAATAAAAATCGTGCATTTCATATTTCGGACTTATGACCAACTTTTTGGGTCAAATACTCCTATGTGCGACGGGGACGTTAAGAATTGCAGCAAACAATATGACGTCATTTCTACAAAGCTCAATTAGGCTGGGTTTTCTTCTCTTCTCCTCTGTTGGGTACTCTTACCACTGCGTCCATTATTTTGAACTATTGTGGTATGCCCCGTTTTATTATTTTTCTGTACGCTTCAAACTTACCTATCACTTATTGAGGAAGTGACAGGCTGGTAGCAGGAGCGAGACATGTGCCAATCAGGTATGACTAGGTTTATGAACCTAGTATCCTCATCGGCGACGCCAACCAGATCTCCCCTTTTTGAGATACTGCAGTTTGCGTACTATTTGTGCTCCACGATAGTAGAGCAAGTGTTCCGAGGTTAAATATCATCTTGTACGAAACTAAGATTCCGAAGATATTATTTACTCGGATAATGTCCTGTCACAAGACCGGTAAGCTTGCTGAGATCTCCCTCATTGAGACTCAGCAACTTTTGAGTAACCTAGGGGTGGATACTCGACGTTATATATTCTTTTTTAGATTGTTTGAGCGACTGTACAGCCATCCTACTGGCCATAACTGTTCGGCTCTCCTTTTGTTTCAGCCCACTCTCCACCACAGTCAGAGATCAGGCAGAGTGATTTTCGACCCGTGAGCAGGGTTGCCACATGCACAGATTATTCTGTGTTTAACAGATATTTGAAAGAAATCGCGTGTACAGAATCTGTATGCATAGATTACAGATTTTCGCCAAATTACACAGATTAAACAGATTTTTGAGCTTTTACATGAGAGTGAAAGAGACGGAAATAGTCAGCAAAATGACTCTCTATCTCCTTCACTCTCATTGTTTTGCATTGGACAGATTTTTGCACAGATATTTTTCCTCGCCGTACAGATTGTCAGATTTTTCCAACAAAAAACACAGAATTATTTGTGGCATCCCTGCCCGTGAGTAGAGAGTTGGAGCCACATCTTCGTTTGTCGACTCACAACGAGTCAACGTGTTGAGGATAGACGAGGTTCAGGACTGAACCTCTGCTAGCGCATCGTTCAAGTCCTGCTCCTCCCCTACTCTCCTCTCCACCTCATTCGTTTCTTTGTTTTTCGGCAGAGAGAGCTTGCACGGTAAGAAATCGTCCACTGCATCAGTGACCGGCTTGATGCAGCAAGGGCAAATTGCTGTGGAGGGCGCCCTGGTACTCCACAGGCTCCGTTGCGGCGAGAGAATTTATAGAACCCCCTCCACCATTCATCCCTCGGCACGGGTCGCGTCACACCTTGGATTAGGGGTTTATTCATTCAAATTTTTACATAATAGCCATGGATAACAGCTATTACAACCATCTCCTTTAGGGGCTTTGGACCCTCTGCTTTGGTTCCTGGGAGTCAAGAGAACCGTCTTGCAGGCGGAGAGTTTACACTTCTGCCTTCGCATGAGTGCCCCCTTCTCTGTCCGCATACGACCTTAGTTTCCACCGGTTGTCTGATTTCCACTAAGGAACGTATCCCGGATGGTACCACGAGGAGGTCGAGATAGGAGTTGCTGAATAAGAGGCTGTGGAACCTCTCGGTGGTTCTGGAGCGCATTATTCAGCCATTTACCATCCAGCGTAGGCTGGGTTTACTTAGAGGTTGGGTTATATTGCTCATCAAAGGTTTACTTTAGAAATACTTCGTAAAGTAGCAACATAGTACAACTGTGTAAAAGTCCTGGGAGTATTCTGTTTCACCTGTTTCTTGTAGACATATGGTAGGGTACCAGAATTGGTTCAAATACTGTCAATACCTTTTTTCCTTTCTCTAGTCTCCGCTTACAGTTTTCTTGAAGGCCCGTTGACACTCCTGTCTTGGAAGGAAATGTAATAAAATTGGAATCATTTCAAAGTGGGTTGCCCATTCCAAAACTGGTTCTTGCGATAGTCATGGACAGTAAATGGCAATCAGCACTGGCAGAAAAAGCGTCAAAACGTAACATAATATAATAAAATGAGACATTTCGTTTCACATTTACGACTCTACTGTTTATGTTTTTTCCTAACCTAATCGCAACCATGCGATCGTTCGAGATTACCCGCAAAACAACAGCGATGGCTCGGTCTGACTCTGGCGGGTATTCACGCTTTTGGTCGTACGCGTGGCGCACTTTTCGGCTTAATTGCCGATGCAACGCAGATCGCAGCTCGCCACCCATACCGGAGCAGATCGAAAGAAAAAAAACAACAACATGTTGATCGGTAATTGATCAACGAGAGAAGAAAAACAACACTACCGATATGAGGTCGTCCATTCGAAACCGCTCATCTTACTCGTTGTGGCCCCACATGTGGAGCTGTGTATGTAATTTTTCGCGGTTGAAAAAAAAACCAACACTGTTACGTGATTTCCCACCGCCAATTGGGATGCACATATTATTTATTTCGCCGTGAAACTTTTAAATGTGTACGCGAGCGGGGGCTCGCAAGTTTGGTTGCGCACTGCAGCATCGGGAGCGGATCGGCTGTACCTAAAAGCAGGAAGGAAAGTTTTTGCGGCATATCCAAGCGCACCGCAGCCGGCAGGCTCGATCGGCCGCGCAGTGTCAGCTCTTGCGTGATTCGAGACGTGCACCGTCGCCGCGGTTGGTGACAGTCCAAAAGGAAAACCCGCAGTCGCAAAGATCCCGTTTTTCGCGAGATGTGCACCGATTGGCAACTAACAACGAACCGCCAGCTAGTGATTTGTAAGTGAGTGGCTCTGCTGTCTGAGGCTATTTCATCGAAGCTAATTGGACCTTATCAAAGTGAATCCGCAAGTGGAAACTTGTAGTGTTGTTTTTTTTTTTTTCGTTTGGTAAAAACCGATAAATGGTCTGGGATCCGAAAACGCACGATTTCCCTTTCAGTGCATTTTAAGTCGGTAAAGCAAGTATGTACTCGATCAGTACTTCTCTTTTGGATGATATATTTGAGCGCAGGAGCTGCAATCTTTTCGTGCTGCCGGTATCGTTGAAGCCTTTTTGTCATCAATTCATGCTTTTACTACGAGGAATCAAACTTTCGATGCCGAAGATAGGAAGCCTACATCAATGTCTTGACTAAAATTGGTTCAATTATAGTTTCAAATTCTATAGATTTTACCAGTTGTCGCAATTAGTAAAAGGCTACTTGCTTAGATTTTAAGTAGCACAGCGAAATCAACCTCAAGTTCCTGATATTTTGAAGCGGTCTTTACTATCTGGGTCTTCTTGACTCTTGAGATCTAACATTTATGTATCTGTTTCCCGAAATCAAATAACCAGTTTCATTCCGTACATGCCTCTTTCACAAAAGAATACGCAGTCATGCTAAGTTACTGCAAAAAAGATTTAAATAAATATTTCAGAGATTCTATACTAGCCGCCAAATTGCTTCTAAATACCTACGTTGATGCTGTCTATGTTGAAAAGTTGTGAATAGCGAAGACACACGTCAGTTAAATTATTTCATTTTGCTCGCGTCACTCATGGAAGATGAAATTTGAAGCTAACGTACGGATATGAAATATAAACTCTAGTAAAATGCGCCTGAAAATGGATTCCACGAAATATTTTTACCTATTTTTACCCATTGAAAATTCACATTTGCTATCCCCGATCGGGTTTGGCTGGGATAGGCTACTGATTTACCCTTATCAAAAGTGAAGCCAAAAGTATTCTCACTTTTTTTCTGTTTCTATTTCCGGCGAGTTAGTTAGGTACAGGTGAATGATTCGTGCAAATGATATCATTGTGTCACACAAGACAGCCGTACTACTAATGCCAAACAGATCTCGCATCGCAAGAGCAGATGGGAAACAATGGGAGCAGTCCTTTGCATACGTGAAACTGTCCTATCGATAGCGCCCAGAGCCTTTTGCTCCATTCGTTTGCTTACCATTTCAACGGTGCATTGATGAGGCCATGAAAGGAAATCAAATTACTACTGGATAACTTTTCAACCATGTTCTCCTTGTATGGTAAGGATGAAGGATAGCCAGCCGTACAGTAATAATCTAACATGATATGGTATTCGGTTGCTGTGAAGGGTGGGTTTAACACCAGCGAACGAGGGTTGTCTTATCCAAGTATCGACCGGATTATACAATCATTTATGCTAATGATATCATTGAATATTATGCAGTACCAGTATGTTCCAAATTTTAATTCTAGTTCAATTATAAACGTCCCTCAACTCAATTCCATCTAGTTTCAAGTCCCGGGACAGGCGGCTCCCTAACGGCGGTTTTGTACGGGAGTTCGAATATTATGCATTACTAGCTGACCCGACAAACTTCGTATTGCCACAAATTAAACTGTGTTTCACATAAATCGTAAATCTTGGATGACCTTTGTCACAATCTCGAGTTTGGCAAGTTTCTGGGGAGCTCATGGGTATTTTAATATACAAAATTTCCTCACAGTAAAGTAGAAAACAACTCCCCCCATTGCTTAGCCTGATAAAATTTATTTTTTATTTATTTACATTTCTCGATTCTCGGTTGACCATAACGCGGAATATAGAGTTTCGCAGAATACCATTTCGCAAAAAACCTTACGCGGGATGTACCATTTCACGGAAAATCTTTTCGTAGAAAGTACCATTTCGCAGGGGTGACCCAACTGAAGGAAAGTAATAGAGGTCAGTAGATCTAGGAAAATAAATAAACCTAGATAGAGGGGATCTCTACGGGGGGCTGGCCCCCCACAATGGCCGGCAACACTCGCGGCCTGTGGCCGTCTCCCCCTGAATCATCTAATGTTACTATTGATAGTTTTTGGTGGTCTTTTTATTGACTCATGTTTTATGAAAGAGTCTAAAATTTCTCGAGTTCGATTAGTTTTTGAGTTACGCATTTACTTGTATAAGAGTCCTTATCCCCCTACCACAGGAGTGAGGGGTCTCAAACCATCATAAAAAAATTCCTTCCTCCAAAACCCCCCACATGCCAAATTTGGTTCCATTTGCTTCATTATTTTTGTAGGTTTGAGGATATTTGTATTTCATTTGTATAGGAGCCCCCTCCACTATTGAAGGGGAGAGGGGTCATAATTCCCCTCCTAAAGAAGGGAAAGGTCTCAATTCACCACCGAAAAAACTCTTGTCTCCAAAAACACCCACATGTAAAATTTTGTTCCATTTGCTTGATTAGTTCTCGAGTTATTCAGAAATTTGTGTTTCATTTGTATGGGAGCCCCCCCTCTTAGTGGGGGAAAGGTCTCTAACCATCATAAGAACCTTCCCTGGCCCCAAAAACACCTACATGCAAATTTTCACGCAGATTGGCTCAGTAGTTTTCGATTCTATAAGGAACATCCCGCCAGACAGACACACAGACATTTTTATAGGTATAGATACCACGCCATTGCTAGCATTCATACAGCCAATTGTAAAACAAAATATACCAGAAACCCTTGAGTCAAGGTGTAACTCCGTGCCGAAGACAAAATGGCTGGAGGGGTGAAAAAAGGGAGTGGCGAACGGAGTGCTTGGGACATCTTGCCCCTACTGTACCAAGCGGGGCTCTGGTTGATCTTTGTTGTCCCTTGCGGCGCGTAATAACAACATAGAACTCAAATAACAATTTTCGTTTTATTACACTCTTATGATGGCATTTAAGACCAAAATTGGTCATGAAAACCGCCATATAAGTACAATATAACTCACATTGTTAGTTGGGAAGTTCTGTCCCATTTCCCTTTTGGAGATTATACCAAATGTATTCTGGCCAACAAACACGTTGTGTATGATAGCACACACGAACCGTCTTCCTGCGGTGGTTTCAGAAATGTGATGAGATACTGCCAACTTCAGAGCAGCATACGATACAGTTGAACGCGAACAGCTATGACAGATAACGAGTCGGCTTTCCGGACAAATTGACGCGGCTGATCAAAGCTGTCCTAGAGCGAGTGATGTGCTACGTGCGCGTTTCGGAGACACTCTCGAGTACTTTCGAAACGGGCAGATGGTTCTGGCAAGGGGACTGTCCTATATGTTATTGAATATCGCTACTGAAGGTGTGATCCGGCGAGCGGGCATCGAAACGAGAAGAACGGTTCTCAGGAAGAGTAGCCAACTCCTAGACTTCGCAGACGTTCTAGACATTATTACTAGAAACTTTGGGACGGCGGAAATAAACTACGGACGTTTGCCTCTCACGAACGGCAACTATTGCCGGCGATGAACTGGTAGTGGTTGATGAATTTGAATATTTGGTAGGTTGGAAAACTTGCAAAATGAATGTATATACCGAGCGTAGGCTCATGCACCTTCCAGCTTTGCACAAAAGGTAGGAGTCAAATGACTACTTGTCAAGCGTAGCTACCAATATTCGCCCCCCCCTCCTTCCCTTTCCGCTCTTCCCCTCCTTCTGCAAAAATTTTCATTTCTTTCCCCTACCATCCCTTCATCAATTGTAGAACCATCGTTTCAAAAGAATATTAATATATATTTATGACCGCATTTCAAGGTCAAGACTAAAAACTTGCGATTAGTCTAAATGGTTTTATCATGAGAAAACAGCAACGCGAATGGTTCAATTCGCCTATAAATTCCGGCTCTAGTCTTCGCCCGTTGTGCACTTGCGTTAGTGGATCCGTTGTGCCAGATATTCAACAAATCATTTAGGAACGGAAAATTTCCGACGATCTGGAAGCAGTCATTCATGTTCCCGGTGTTTAAAAGTGGCGACCGTCGGAACGTTCGAAACTATCGTGGTATCACTAGTCTTTCTGCTGCGTCCAAGCTATTTGAAATAGTAGTGAGCAATTTTCTTCTTGCTAGAACAAAATGCTATATCTCTACCGACCAACATGGATTTATGCCTGGTCGATCCGTAAGCACAAACCTATTGGAGTTCACATCTACTTGTATATCACATATGGAACAAAAGGCACAAATTGATGTGATCTACACGGACTTGAAGGCTGCGTTCGATCGTATCGACCATAAAATACTGCTGCAGAAAATTTCACGACTTGGTGCATCTCAGAACTTTACGAAATGGCTCAGTTCCTACCTATGTGGTAGAGTCCTATGCGTGCAGCTCGACTCTTGCTTCTCTTCCCAGTTTACTAACTTGTCGGGTGTACCACAAGGTAGCAACATGGGACCGCTTCTGTTTTTGCTGTTTGTGAACGATATTGCTTCGCTGCTTGGAGTTGGATGCAAGCTAATGTATGCTGACGATTTGAAATTATATTCAGTAGTTCGTTCCATAGACGATTGTATCCGGCTTCAAAGGCTCTTGGATGTGTTTGTTGATTGGTGCAAGAAAAATTGGCTTGTTATCAGCATCACAAAATGTCAAGTGATGACTTTCCACCGCATCGCCAGTCCGGTTGTTTTCAATTACCAAATAAACGAACATGTACTCAAAAGAGTCGATCAAGTCAATGACCTTGGGGTTCTGCTTGACACCAAACTCACGTTCAACTTACATCGTACCACGGCAATATCGAAAGCCTCCCGACAGCTCGGTTTCATTGCTAAAATTGCACGTGACTTCAGTGATCCCCACTGCATGAAGGCGCTGTACTGTTCATTAGTTCGCCCGTTGATTGAAAATGCTTGCTTGGTATGGTGCCCCTATCAGTTGTCGTGGATTTTGCGTATCGAAAGAGTGCAAAAACGTTTCTTGAGGCTTGCGTTGAGAGACCTACCATGGCGCGACCCAATCAATCTACCACCGTACGCTGATCGTTGCCGTTTATTGGGTCTTCAGACACTTGAACAGCGTAGGAAGGTTCAACAAGCAGTGTGTGTTGCAAAAATCTTAAATGGCGAAATCGAGTCACCGAGCATCCTGTCTCTCATCAACTTTCGTGCATCGCAACGTGCCCTGCGCTCAACCGAGCTATTGCAACCGAGATTCCATCGGATCACCTTTGGATCCTATGAGCCAATAACTGCCTGCATCCGGACTTTTTCTATTGTGGAAAGTTTATTTGAATTTAATGAACCATCACATAAGTTCGCTCAAAAATTGTATAATGTTAGCTTTTTATAAACCGACCAGAAATATTCAATAAGACAATCCATGCCAGTTGATTTTTACAAATAAACAAACAAACAAACAAACAAACAATGAACCACATACATTCACACATCGTATGTGCTAGTGCCAATGTCAACCTGTGGGGTGATGCCTACAGGGTCGTAATGGCAAAGACCAAGGGCGTGATGGCGCCCGCTGAGCAATCGCCAGAGATGCTGGACCGGTCATCGAGGGCCTCTTTCCGCGCCACGAGCCAAGGCCCTGGCCCCAGGCCGCTGAGTCGTCCCACGGCCGACGTTCCAGTATCTCAGACCATAGCGTAGGGTGGTCGGCCTCCGTACCGAACATCCAAAGTAACGTGGGCGACGGCGGTTTGGAGGTCGGGGAGGAAGTGACGGTTACGAACGAGGAACTCATTGATATCGCTAAATCCCTAAAGGTGAGCAAGGCACCGGGGCCAGACGGTATCCCGAATATGGCCATTAAAGCGGCTATTCTAGAGGCTCCCGAATTATTCGGGGCAGTAATGAATAGATGCCTGGAAGCTGGCCACTTCCCGGACAGATGGAAGCGACAGAACCTGGTCCTATTGCCGAAGCCGGGAAAACCTCCGGGTGTCCCCTCGTCATATAGGCCGATCTGTCTACTCGATACTGCCGGCAAGGTGCTGGAGAGGGTTATCCTTAACAGACTCGTACAGTACACGAAGGGTACAAACGGTCTGTCAAGGAACCAATTCGGCTTCCGAAAAGGCAAATCTACGGTGGATGCCATCTTGTCTGTCACTAAGACAGCCGAGGTGGCAATCCAGCCCAAGAGGAAAGGTATTCTTTATTGCGCAGTTGTCACGCTCGACGTGAGAAATGCGTTTAATAGCGCTAGCTGGGATTCCATAGCCAGCTCGCTTCGGAACGTCCAAGTGCCGGTGTCGCTGTACAGAATTCTGGAAAATTATTTCCAGAATCGTGTGCTATGCTACAACACGGAGGAGGGTCAGAAATGCGTTCCAATCACCTCAGGGGTTCCGCAAGCTTCCATACTGGGCCCGGTGTTGTGGAACGTCATGTATGACGAGGTGTTGAAGCTAAAGTTCCCGGTAGGGGTGGTGATTGTCGGCTTTGCGGACGATATCACCTTGGAAGTCTACGGTGAATCTATCAGAGAGGTTGAGTAGACGGCTGCTTACTCTATAAGCATTGTTGAAGATTGGATGCGATCCAGGAAACTGGACCTAGCGCATCATAAAACGGAGGTTATCGTGGTGAACAACCGCAAGTCGGTGCAGCAAGCAAATATCAGCGTCGGGGACTGCACTATTTCGTCAACGCGGTCCTTAAAACTCCTGGGAGTCATGGTCGACGACAAGCTCAAGTTCGGGAGCCACGTCGACTATGCCTGCAAGAAGGCTTCCACAGATATTTCGGCATTGTCTCGTATGATGTCTAATAGCTCTGCGGTATATGGCAGCAAGCGAAGGCTTTTAGCCAACGTGGTCCAGTCCATACTCAGGTATGGCGGGCCGGTGTGGTCATCGGCGTTAGGTACCAAAAGCTATCTAGTCATGCTGGAAAGCACCTATCGTCTCATGTGCTTAAGAGTGGCGAGTGCGTACCGCACAGTTTCACATGACGCAATCTGCGTCTTAGCGGGTATGATGCCTATTGGTATCATCATCAGCGAGGACGTAGAGTTCTTCAACCAACGTGGAACTAGAGGCATACGGAGTACCACAAGATCGGCCTCGATGATCACATGGCAGCGGGCATGGTCTGATTCCACAAAAGGCCGGTGGACACATAGACTTATCCCGGAACTATCCGGATGGGTCAACAGGCGCCATGGCGAAGTAAACTTCCACCTGACACAGATTCTGTCAGGGCATGGTTGTTTTAGACAGTATCTGCACAAGTTTGGGCATGCGGAGTCCCCCGCGTGTCCCGAATGCGCGGACGTTGAGGAAACTGCAGAACATGCTTTCTTCATATGCCCTCGTTTCGCGGGCGTGAGATGATGGCAGTTAGCGGACAGGACACTACTCCGGATAACTTAGTCCAAAAGATGTGTTCTAGCTCGGACGTCTGGGGTGCGGTCAATGCGGCTGCTACCCAGATCGTACTTGAGCTACAAAACCGCTGGAAAGCCGATCAACGGCAAATACACAGCCTAACTACCATAGTCCAGTAGTTATCTAAGAGTGTGCGTTAAGCACAATAGCCCCTCCCTGAAGTAATACCACCTTATGTTCCAGGGGGGATTGAGGCTGGAGACTCCAGTAGGGTTTTAGTGGGTCTGGATCCTCACGCCCCAGTTGGGGGTCGGGATACCAAACCCCACTCCCTGAGTTGTCTTCTCAGGTGTCTGATAGCAGATTTCCCTACTCGTTAAAAAAAAAAACATACATTCACGCTTCACAACATCGCTGAATGTACGAATATCGTGTGCAACGCAAAAGTGCTAAATAACACCTTCTGCTGCTTGTAAAGCAACTAACACTACTTTAAACTATTCTGTTTTCGTGGTAATATTATTTTGAATATTTTCCGTCGTACTCGGGCATCCTATACCGTTAAATCGAACACACTCAATGTTCAGTATTCAACTTTTGAACGAATTCTGTGTGTTTACAATGAGGTTCAGCTCGTGATATAATTCAAAGCTGATGCGTGCATTATCGGCGAGCCAGGCGAATAGTGTATGTTCAAGAGGGCTGTTCATCGATTTAAATAACCACTTTTTTGTGAATTCTCCAGCAACTGATATTTGGGATCACTGGTCACCGCCGGCAATAATACGAGTAAGAAGATTAAACGACGCATTCAAGCCGGAAATCGCCTACTTTTTCCTTCACCGGACGCTTCGATCAAGGAACACTCGCCGCCATACAAAGCTGACGATGTACAAAACGCTAATCAGACCGGTAGTTCTCTACGGACTTGAGACAGCAACTTTGCTTACGAAAGACATACGTGCACTTGTCGTATTTAAATGAAAGGATGCTTTTTTGCGGAATACAAACGGCTAGCGGCTAGCGGCTAGCTCATGCGCACCTTTCCTCAAAGTGTGTCCGATCCACTTCCACCTATGTTCACGAATTTCTGCTGCTATCGGCTGTTGATGACATCGACGATGGAGTTCCTCATTGGACATCTAGTTGTCAGGTTACCAGGCACGAATGATATATCGCAGGCGTCGGGTAATAAATACCTCCAGTTTTTGCGTTGCTCCGCTAAGACGCACTACGTTTCGAAGACCCACAACAGTACGGATTTAACGTTTGAGTTTAAAATTCGGATTTTCGTATGTAGAATGATATGGTTTGATCGTCAAATGTTTTACAGACCTGCAAAAGCACCCCTCGCCTTCCTGCTCAATGTGGCTATATCAGTCTTAATACGACCGTCGGGCGTTGTCTGTCCACCAAGATATTGAAAGGCGACCAAACTAGTGTTTTTAGTCTTTTACCTTCATCCATCAATTGTAGAACCACCGCACACTGGTCCAAACAGCGAAATACGTGATCGTGTGATATTGCGCCAAAACGTGAAGTTTTTCGCATATTGTTTCTTTAGGAACATTTCTTGGTATAATAAGCCCCTTCTTGTGAGAGAAATCTTTGGGTGATTAATTCCCTTAAAAGTGAGATACGAAATTTATTTTCTCGTACATTCGAGATAAAGGTTTGGTACTTTCGGCAAAGTTGTAGTAAATATCAATACAAACAACTGTGCCAAAGACACCATACTTGTATCTTTTCATGGAAAGTGTCTATGAAGCGTTATTCGTGGACAAACCCTTCAAAACAGTTTTTAAACCCTGGCTTATTCTGGTCAACTTTTATGTGTTCATAGTGTTCTAGAAAGTTATTTATCTTGCTAAAATCAATGTTTTTGTAGAACATTATTATACGCGATTTTCTGCAGTTCCGGAGATTTTGAGCATTTTTGATGAAAAATAGTACTAATTTGAGCCTCAATATTTCCCAAGGTGGCAAATGGTGGCAGACCAAACAACTCCTACTTAAAAGTACAACAAAAAACCTTTCAAAAGAAAGTATCAATTGTCTGTATCCGTTTGTATCCTCAAAAGTTATAGTTGTTTTAAAAACCCATCTCAGTCATGTTTATAGAACAATTAAAATGTACTTCGGATGCAATAAACGTCATTTTGTTTACGTTGACAATCTCTTTCTAACAAGTTGAGTTACCAGCAATTTTTTCGCCTATTTTCGAGTCGAAAATGAATGTAGACTTAAAATTATTTGCCGCAATTAATAAGAGCAAGACTTCCAAATAACTAACTTAAGTCTATTTTGTTCAATACCTTCGATTGGTGTCTTTTCAAAAGATCACACTCATAATGGGCTGGTACCGAATGGCCGAAACACAAATGGTCGAATCACGAATGGCTGAAATCCAAATGGCCGAATTTCAACAACAGTCACAGAAGGCCGAATTTTCTCGGAATGACTAAATAACTATTTAATTAGAAAACACGAATTAATAAGCAGTTAACAATTAACTTTACTTAAACCAAAAATAAAATAAGCAACACATCTTTTTGTTGTACTTTTAAGTACGAGTTGTTTGATCTGCCACCATTTGCCACCTTGGGAAATATTTAAGCTCAAAAAAGTACTATTTTTCATCAAAAAAGCTCAAAATCTCCGAAACTTCAGAAATTCACGTATAACAATGTTCTACAAAAACATTGATTTTAGCAAGATAAACAACTTTCTAGAACACTATGAACACGTAAAATTTGACCAGAATAAGTCAGGGTTTAGAAACTGTTTAAAAGGGTTTGTCCACGAATAACGCTTCATAGATAATTTCCATGAAGAGATACAAGTATGGTGTCTTTGACAAAGTTGTTTGCATTAATATTTACTACAACTTTGCCGAAATTACCAAACCTGTATCTTGAATGTACGAGAAAATAAATTTCGTATCTCACTTTTAAGGGAATTAATCACTCAAAGATTTCTCTCACAAGAAGGGGCTTATTATACCAAGAAATGTTCCTAAAGAAACAATATGCGAAAAACTTCACGTTTTGGCGCAATATCACACGATCACGTATTTCGCTGTTTGGACCACTGTGCACCGTTTCAAAAAATATTAATATTGAAAGGTGTCTAGCTGCTCAACTTGTTGTCCCGCTACTGTTAAGATAATGGGATTGTCAGTATTCACTACCATAGACTTAGTTTGTGCCACATTAACTGTGAGACCTGTTCGAAGACAGGGTCAGTCCCGGCGTAGTGGTTAGCATTCACGCCTCTCACGTCGAAGACCCGGGTTCAAATCCTAACCCCGCAGAATTCACGAATGACCCAAGCTGGTTAAAGTGACTATAATCTAACAAAAAAAAATCGATCGAAGGGTAGGGATAATTGAAAGAATAGTTTTACACTTTTGCAAATTTGTTTACTTTTAGGACATCGAATTCGTTTAGGTTTAATGTTTAAATAATAACATCGATCTACAGGCTAACAAATGTAACACTGAAGCCTCATTCGATCGTCAATAAAACAACAGTCGCTACGCGAGAACACCGCTCGCTTGCGCTGGCGCTGTTGTCAGATAATATACAAGTAAATTTATACCACTGTCAAATTTATAGCAAGATGCTTTGCGTAGCGCGAAGACTACACCAGGTGATGCTAGTGTTTTTTTCCAAGTTTTAGGGGTGTCATTGAAACGATGTTTAGTTAGAAAATTTGTTCGAAGTGTTACGTCTGTTAGTCTGTGATCGATCTAAGAGCGAGGGTAGGTTCGAATTTTTTACAAAATTGTTTACCTACGGGACTTCAATTTGGTCCAGGTTTACTGGTAATGATTAATTCCAGTCATGTTGTAAAGCGAGGGTTCAGTCACTTTTTTAGAATCGAAGTAAACGAAACTGCAGGTGTATAAAATTTTCGTACCGGGCCTGGGAAGCAAAAGAGTGCTTCCATGTGATTGGCTGATTCGTTTGTTCTTGATAATGCCTAATATTTATGCTTTTTTCAATAGTGATTTGACAAATTAATTGTATATTTGTTATATTAATTAATTTTTAGAAAAATTTTTAATCGATTGATGCAAATACACTGAAGTCGCTTTTTCGCGGTTTTTTTAAGCGAATTTCGGAATTGACGCGGATTTTTTACACGATTTACACGAATTGACGCGGATTTTTTACACGAGAGATACACGAGGTGGAACTCTCATCTTGCGGATCTGTGAAGAGGGAGTGATGCAGGAGAGCCTGGAATAGACGTCGCAGGGGATAGCTTGGAGCTTTTCAAGTACGCTCAGAAAACCTATGCAAAGGCCTTACGTTATTCTGCACCCACATGTTGGCACAGGTTCTGCAGCAACGTTTCAAGTTTCGTAGAGGCTTAAGTCGGCTTAAAAAAATACTGTCAAAATCGAACGATTATCCAGGTTAATAATATTCGATACTCGATGGATTTCCCATTATCTTCTCTATTAACGGTAGGTATGGAGAGTTGCAGGGATAAGTCTTGAAGAAACTTTTGTTCGGCATTCAACTGTATACTCTGCCAGCATTTTATCCATATTGTCAACTCCGCCTTATGTTATATTATACAACGAAATTATTTTCGGTTTGGAAATGATCGTATGTTCAACTTCACCAGTTGTATGCAACGTCGAAAGCATCACAACCGGTTTGTTCTTCTGTTGTGTTGTGCTGAGCACAAAGTTGCGTCCTTGTTGCAGGCGAATTCAGTTGAATACTGCTTCCCATTTTTATGTTGCTGCATGTCAGCTGGACTAAATGACTTGTTTTTTCTAACCGGTCCAACCATTGTAAGGTTCCAACTGTCGAAAACTTTCGCCAAGTTGTGACCCATATATATGATTTATAGTAAAAGAAGAGAATAAAACAAGTTTCTAATATTTGAATCGATATAAAAGTTCAATATTACACTTGTCATACTTGTTTACAACATTTCTTACAAATCGTTGATTTGCATGATTATGTTTGTTTTATCATAATGATTTTGTTTTATTTTTTTACCGTGTAGGTTTCCAATCCCTATTTAGGACCCATAAAGCCAATGCTCAAAACAATGAAGTTGTTTGGGAAACCCTAGATTAGTGCAAACACTCACCCGCAGAGAAGTTATCCATAGTTACAGTTCTGTCAGAATTTTTGTACGGAGCAACGACATCCCCAATAACGTTCTTTCTCTGACATTGATATATTGTTGCCCACCGGCTGATTTTCCTGTATAGAGCTGCCCTTGCAGAGGATGCGATGTTTTCGTGCAACATACCCAGTTTATTTTAACTCCATACCTTACCGGTTTGAGAACCATATAGGTATTGGGTAAAACTTGTTCGCTTATGGTACCCAGCAAGCTCAAGACAGTTGGTTAATTTTATTGACAGTTGAACAAATTTCTGGAATATGGTCCCGCAGATCCGGACTTACGGGAACCAGATGAAGACCTAGGGCTCTTCCGTCACTTAAGTTTGCCCATGAGACATCTATTTTTAATAGGTTTTAATAGGATCGATGCGAATTATTGCATGTAAAGGATGGTTGCAACTTTCACGAACATGTTTTACGTTCAGGACATCAAATTCGAATAAGTAAACACGAAAAACATATTTCACGACCTGTTGGGATGTGAAGGCTTGAATACTAGTTTGAAGGCTTGAATACTAGTTTTCAGAAAATCGAATGAAATCGCATGTATATATGGTTCTCGTTCTAGACATGAGAATCAAAAATAAGCTTACACGTGATTAGTTGATTGGTTGGCAATTCTGACAATGCCAGACGTTTATGCATATATCAACAATAAATTTTTAAAAATAAATTGTTTTCACTATATCGTTGAATGCGTAAAAAGATTTCTGACCGACTGATACAAAGATCATTCGAACAGATTGAGAACTGACAAAGCTATGAGCAATCAAAACTTATCATCTTTTCCGTGACGCTAGTATTTTTTGTAATGACCGAATTTTTGAAATCATTGGAAAAGAAGTCATCAAAGACGTCAGTGTGTTTTTAGTTAAAAAGTGACAAAACCTTCCCGTCACAACAGGTCGAAGGTTCTTTGCGACGATTAAACCTGAACCAATTTCATGTCTCTGCTTGAAAAATACACCAGAAAAGGTGACAAAAACCACTCGTCCCAATAGGTCGGAAAAGTTATGTTCTACGTTAGGATTTTTTTAAATGACTAATATTATTCCTGGATTTTTGAGAAAATTCACTTGCTAATAAACCACTTCCAGTGAGTTTGTGCATCACAATAAACCATGTGCGTAAAGAAATGTAATTGAACCAAAAATTCGACCTTGAAATGAGTTCTACTTTGGGAGCAGTTCCACTGCATCATTATTGACGTACAATACACTCGTTCCTACATGTAGATCATGAGAGTTACTTAGCCCCAAACGTTTGGCATAACTAAATTGAACACAAATGCGAATTACTGCACGAAACGATACTCTTATTAGGTGCAATTACTGCGCTCCAAAAAATCCCGATGTACTTTCTCGAACACTGATGAAGCAGCACATATGCACTGGCTGGGCGTTGATTTGGATCAGACCGTGAATGAAAACATATCAATGATAAGAGCGGCACGAAATGCCAGGATAGGAAAAAATGAAAACATTCCATCGGTCTGGTTTACATCATGAAACCGGACAAATGAAAGTGAATGCACTGCGGAGATGCTCACTGCACTGGTGCAGGCACTCCGGTGGTGCATCGACGGTTCGTTTGCAGGAACGTCTCGGTACCTATTATACCGTGGTATGTTTGATTGAATCAATACTTGGTTTTGTTTTTTTTTTGCTTAGATAGTCACCTTGCCTATATAGTCATCAAAGGCCATAGAAGAGCAACGCCTTTGGCATCGTTTAGTTATCATAATCGTTGCTTTCATTTGGTATATTAACACCAGTTTGAGTCATTGATTGATTGATTGACAGACCGCCTTTTTCTGCTTGCCTATTATTAGCAGCATAGAAATGGTGCTTTCATTTTTCGTTTATCGATTCTTAAAAATGTTATATTTATTCGTATGAGGTTAATGCACTTCAAGTGTGTGTATCTACCAGTTAGTTTTGTTTCTGTCAAATAATAACAATTTTATTTCACATCCTTCATATAAAAATATTTCATTTTTTGATTTTAATAATACTTGCTGAATCCTATTTCAATTAAATATTATTTAAAGGAAATGCTTATGATTTGTTGGAAATGGACAATTTAACAGCCTTTTAAGCATTTATTCAATTTTATCTTTTTGGTTATCTAACTATATTTTTTTGGGAAATCTATTCTGAGCGGACAACTACTTTCATAGTGACACTGATTGATGATAATGGTGTCCTCCTCAAGGGTCAGTTTGGTTTCTGTTAGAGAAGCTTCATCTCCATTAAGTTACTAGATTGATTACTATTTGCATATCTGATATACTACCTGCTGCCTAGGTCGAAAATGCACCTAAAACATTCTGGACTCCACAAAGCAATAACTCACAACTGCCGGTTTTATTCTGTGAAAATTCAAGGATGTTATTTAATTTTCTAAATTCGAACAAAGGGTTTTACGTTCATCGAAGTTATTTTTCTTGAAAATTGCTTACATTGGTACACTGGAAAATTGGTACAAAGAATATTGCGTCGTTTCGAAAGAGTAGTATTAGAAGATATAGTAATCGTTTAAAAATTATCGGGTTGCATTTGTTTTACTTATTTCTGTAATTGTAAATGGTCAGTCAAAGCTACATTTACCTATTCAAAGAAAAACGAATTCATGTGTGTATTTCCTTTAACTTTTTCTGAGTTAGAATATCACTAGGCTGCTAGTCAGCACCGAACGGGTTCGTATATGGAATCATTCGTTCATTCTAATTTCATCCCGTAGGCATAACCTCTGTTGACCGGTGCGGTTTTCTAAACAAAAGTAGGTATGTTCAAGACAAATTCTGCTAATGAAACGTACTGAAGCAATGAAATAACGAGAAAATTGTGACAGTTGTACCTATGTTATGCGGATCGTCTTGGATTCCCAGAAGGATATTGGGAAAGCATTTATTTGTATGAAATTCCCTAAACAGACTTTTTTTTAATCATGTGGATGTACAAGAATTTATTTTGAACAGTAGGTTGCAAGAGTAGGTTGTTACCAGAAGCAGACCTCAGCTACAACGGAAAACTTTTCCCGAGAAAATACAGCTTTCTGTCGTTTGGTGAGTTATTTTGTTTCATTAAAAGTTTCCCCCGGGTTATCCGGCGCGGGCGGCAGCCATTCTTTGTAGTCAGCAGCAATGGGATTTGCACCGCAATGTTTTTGTTTTCCCAATATAAATTCGTCTAAAGTTAAAGGCTATTTCACACTGATCTATATTTGATTTATTAGTCTGAATTCGACCGCAATCATAACGATTAATTCGGAAGGTCTAAACAAACATGCAACCTTTAGAACTGTTTGATTTGTTAATCATGTTTGCGGTCCATGTCTGACCGACAAATGGAATCGTCTAGACGAGTTAGTTTCCGTTGTTAAAAATTGGTCTATCGAACTTTAGTACGGTTTGCGGTATAAGATCAGGCACATTACAGAGACTATAGATTACAGAGGCGACAATGCACTCAAAAATCGGTAAATTTTAAATCAAAGCAGGAAGTTACCTTTATTTATAATGGTACCCCCTGCTATGATTCAAAATTGAGTGGTTTTGAGTGCCTTGTCGCCTCTGTAATCTACAGTCTCTGTAATGCACATTGTTACAAAAAAAAAACAAGGGAAAAGATCTTGATAAAATGCGGAGAACTAGGCTAAAGACTATTACGTTGAGTGGTAAAATCAAACCTTAAATTTTGACAAAAAATCCTGCAAAAGACAGAATCGTTCTAAAGGATCGATTCAAAAGTTTTTGCTCGAGAAACTAATTACAAACAATCGACCCCCGGTACGTCGCCATTTTTCTGTGACTGACTCGTACAGAGACTATAGATTACAGAGGCGACTTGGCACCCAAAAACCGCTAAACTTTGAATCAAAACGGAGAGTACCATCACAAATAAAGGTATTAATAAAGCTATTAGTTTTTCGCTCTGGTAAAAGCTAAATCATTTCGCCAGCTTTGTCAACTTGAAAATACATCCGTGAGCAGAAAAATTAAAGTTTTACTGTTAGACCATTCTGAACGATTTGATTTATAGCGACCATAATAAAATATCTCATAAAATAAATAATGAATTTTGTGCAATCTTCGTTCGTTTGCAGCATGTGCGCATTAATTTTTATCGTGCATATTGATATGATAGGTGGATAAAATCAACCCACCACTGAAATTTTGCAATTTTCGAAAACTGGTGGTTTTAACAAAATAAATATATACTGAAGTCGCTTTATACGCGGTTTTTTTACGCTAATTTCGGAATTTACGCGGTTATTTTACGCGAATTTTGGAATTGACGCGGTTTTACCTTTGTTATACTATAACAAAGGTTTAAAAATTGGTCGAAAAACACGAAATTGATCCGAGGCCCGGAGGGCCAAGTCACATATACCAATCGATAGGGTTCGACGATTTGAGCAATGTGTGTGTGTGTGTGTGTGTGTGTGTGTGTGTGTGTGTGTGTGTGTGTGTGTGTGTGTGTGTGTGTGTGTGTGTGTGTGTGTGTGTGTGTGTGTGTGTGTGTGTGTGTGTGTGTGTGTGTGTGTGTGTGTGTGTGTGTGTGTGTGTGTGTGTGTGTGTGTGTGTGTGTGTGTGTGTGTGTGTGTGTGTGTGTGTGTGTGTGTGTGTGTGTGTGTGTGTGTGTGTGTGTGTGTGTGTGTGTGTGTGTGTGTGTGTGTGTGTGTGTGTGTGTGTGTGTGTGTGTGTGTGTGTGTGTGTGTGTGTGTGTGTGTGTGTGTGTGTGTGTGTGTGTGTGTGTGTGTGTGTGTGTGTGTGTGTGTGTGTGTGTGTGTGTGTGTGTGTGTGTGTGTGTGTGTATGTAATGATTTTTTCTATCGCCTGTTTCTCAGAGATGGCTGAACCGAATCGTTCGCTATTACTTTTGTTTGAAAGGTATTATTGTTTAGTAGATCACTATTGAGTTGATTCGTGATACGACGTTTCGTTTAAAAGTTATAAGCAAAAATGTGAAAAATACGTGACACGGGTTTCTCCGGAACTACATGACCGATTTCAACGATCTTAGTATCAAATGAAAGCCCTTATTAAAGCTAAATTGTTCAGGATTTTTTTATTGAAAACAAACAAGTAGTTTAAAAGTTAGCCTTAAAAAACCTGTTTTGACAAGGTAATAATTATCGCCTGTTTCTTAGAGATGGCCAAACCGATTTATGCGCTATTAGTCTCATTTGAAAGATAATATATCCTAATAGATCACTATTGAATGATTTTTTGATTGGACGTTTAATTTGAAAGTTATGAGCAACCGTATACACCACACCAAAATTAACAATAATTTAGAATGATTTTAACGAAGAAAATTTACCTAATTTCAATTATTTTAATATCAAACGAGAGGTTTTCACACTACGAATATATATGCAAAATTTCATAAGAATTGGTTTTACCGGTCAAAAGATATTAACCCTCGAACACTCGCGCCAACTTTTGTAATACAGTTACTCGCGCGCAAAATAGTCCGAAACCAAAGAAAACGTGTGCAAGGGAGTTTTGACTGGGAAAACTTGGTTTTAAGTTTATTAAACCATTGTAAGAGTTTCTTGAAATTGAAAGCTCTATCGTCTGGTAGAATTTAAATTTTGATTAATCCCCCTAAAAGTGAAATAAAAAATTTAGTTTTCTTCAGTGTCAATATAACACATTG
This sequence comes from Sabethes cyaneus, assembly GCF_943734655.1. Taxonomy (NCBI): domain Eukaryota; kingdom Metazoa; phylum Arthropoda; class Insecta; order Diptera; family Culicidae; genus Sabethes; species Sabethes cyaneus. The sequence continues at coordinate 45,014,661 of NC_071353.1, read as the reverse complement.
ATGTGTTCTGCAAAGTTATAGAACATATTATTACAAGAAATTTTGTTGAAGACTGTAACCTTCTATCTCTGCAGCGAAGATAGAAAAATCTTATTTATTGTATATAAATTTGTAAAATCAGTTTTTCTATTTTTGCTCTTTTTGTAATTGCTGTATAACTTTTATATGTACTACAAAATTGTACAAATAATAAAAATACACAACTTTGCTGAAAATAGTATACCTGTATGTTTGCTTGTTTAGGAACTGTAGAACTTTGATTATAAAGAATGCCCCAATTTTGACTCCGAATTACTCGACTACCAGCAGACGGATACATTTTAAACATTTTACATTTGCTGATAGTTTTGCTGCATACATTTTCCCAACAGTTTAAATTATTAATGCATTGAATAATTATGACATTTTGCGCACAATAAGTTTGTTGAAGAATATACGTTAATTAAACAACGTTTTGTAACTTTATAACAATATGGCGTTGGAAAACCTACACGTGTTGTATCAAATACAACAGCGTGAGTAACCGAAGGTTAATAAAAATTGATGAAAATTATACAAGAAAACTCTACTGATGTGATTCAAATAGAATAGCCACAGAGAACAGACATCCAAGCAAAAGGTCCCCACTTGGATAAAACTTATGTCAAATTAGTTGGGAAACTATAGTGATGATGTCGCTGAAGGCGCATAAAATTCTACACTAAACTCACAACAGCTAGCTTCTGGCGCTAGCATAACGCTTATAGTCCATATAAACTAGCGCCAGAGGAGCCAAAGGTTGTCAGTGTGCAAATCAAAAGAATCATTTAGTTGGGAAACTATAGTGGTGGTGACGCTAGCATATTAGGTGATTTTAATTTGAAATTTTATCCAACAATTCCCAAAATATTTGTTCGTGAATGGATGTCTGTTCTCTGTGGAATAGCATTACAGGAAACTATGCATAGTTCAAAAACCTATAAACTAGACCTTTACTAAACAATGTATATGTTAAAGAATAAGATTTCCTCTTACAACTTACTTTTATTTGCACTTACTCAGATTAATAACAACAGATTAATAATAACTTACTTATCCTTACTCAGCAATTTCATGAAAAAGATCAAAATTTAAAAGTGTTCTTATTTTGATCAAATTTTGTAAACTTATTCAATTTTCAAAAATTTTATGTAAACCAACGCACTGCGTAACGATAACCAATAGATGAATTATGTTCCGAAGCCGTGTCGATTTCTATCTCAAATAGCAAGTAAGACCGTATAACAAAGGTTCCTTTCACCACTAGGTGGATTAAATCGGGTTTTTTTACACGAATTTCGGAATTTACGCGGTTATTTTACGCGATTTTCGGAATTTACGCGTTTTTTTACGCGAATTTCGGAATTTACGCGCTTTTTAATGCGGTTTTGATTTACGCGGGACGTATCCTTCACGTAAAAAGCGACTTGAGTGTATTCTGTTAGTCAATTTCAATTTCTAGCCATTTTAGTTGCTTCATGTGACAGGAAAACCGATTGATAATAACTTTCTTTCTGTAAAACACTTTGCTATGATGAATTTTTGTTTGCTGTCTGCTCTATGTTCCTTATCGTTCCTAGAATCGAAAACTACAGAACCGATTGGAGTGAAAATTTGCATGCAGAGGTTTTTGGGGCCAGGGAAGGTTCTTATGATGGTTAGAGACCCCTTCCTCCACTAACAGGGGGGGCTCCCATACAAATGAAACACAAATTTCTGCATAATTCGAGAACTAATCAAGCAAATGGAACAAAATTTGGCATGTGGGTGTTTTTGGTTACAAGAATTTTTTCTTTGGTAAATTGAGACCCCTGCCCTCTTTAGAAAGGGAATTGTGACTCCTCTCCCCTTTAAGAGGGGGGGGGGGGCTTCCATACAAATTTCCTCATAACTCGAGAACCGAGTACTAAACAATCAAATGGAACCAAGTTTGCCATGTGAGGGTTTTTGGAGGCAAGAGTTTTTTCTATGATGAATTAGGACCCCTCCTCTTTTTAGGAGGGGGGCTCCCATACAAATGAAATACAAATTTCCTCATAACTTTAGAACTAATCAAGCAAATGAAACGAAACTTGGCATGTGGGTGTTTTGGTAGGCAAATTCTTTTTCTATGGTGCATTGAGACCACTCCCCAACGGACTCATACAAATAAAACAGAAATTTTTGCGTAACTTAACCTTCTGCGGCTGAGGTGCCCTAATCTTAACGATTATGCTGATGTGGTAGTCTACTGGACACCGAAACTTAACTTAATAATTTCTAATCTTGAATTATATAAATTCAGATCTTAATTATTTTAGAATCCTGTACATATCTTTTGCAGCCTATTGGATATAATTAGACCGCAAATATGAGTCGGGAAGACGCTGCAAACTTAAAAATCAAAATACAATACTTAACGCATCTGTTGCATTTGTCTGATTTCTGGTGTCTGTCAGACTACCACCTCAGCCGCAGAAGGTTAAATTTTAGACTCTTCCATAAAACATTAGTCAAAAACAAGATCACCAAAAACTATCAATTAGGTTTATTTATTTTCCTAGGTCTACTGACCTCTATTACTCACTTTCAGTTGGCTCCGAACGAGCGACAGCGAGTAAGGAGAGAATAACCTCTGCGAAATGGTACTCTCCACTCCTCAGAAACTTGCAAAACTCGAGATTGTGACAAAGGTCATCCGAGATTCCCGATTTATGTACAACACAGTTTAATTTGTGGCAATACGAAGTTTGTCGGGTCAGCTAGTTACCAATAAAAATATCAAAAAAATGTTTTTAGTGCTCAAAAGTTGAGTATATTATAAACCTTATTCTGTACGACCAAACATGTAAAATAAAGTTTCCTATTGAAACCAAATAATATAATCTAAAAAGTAACAACAAGAAATGTCATGGCCCAGAGTACAACCGGCACAGACAAATTGTAACAACCGAAGCACCCAGACTGGCAGATTTGCCCTCCTGCACTAAATTTCCACTCACTCGAATGCAAACGATGTCTCGACCAGCTGCAAAACTACGGCCGGGAAGAGCAAAAAATGGTCCGATTTAGAGCAATGCACTTTTAACAGCCCGCGGGGGAAGGGAAGAGCGCCGGCTTATTAAAGTAATCATCTTCTTTCGCTTGTTGGGGCTCCAAGTTATGTACCTTTTTTTTTTCGTTGGCAGCTGTTTAGTTAGTTGGTTGATGGCTAGCTAGTTCGAGCGCGGTTTGCTGGAAACGTGAAAATGTAATGGATCGAGAGATTGTTCGCTCTTAAATCGCAGCTTCGGAAAATTCCATTTCAATTATGTTTTGCTAATGAAAATACTTGTGCTTCTTCTTTCTTTACAGAAATGGGTTTCTTGATAAACCATCGTCGGCAAGTGCTTGATCTACGGTGGGCATTTTTAGTGGCATCCTTGTTGAAACTAGTGGTTTTGACATCCAGTGACGGAATAAAACTGCCGGATCAAACGGATGCTGCCCTAGCGCATCCAGTTGAAGGAAAATCTTCCGAAATACCCGTAGTTAATCCGGTGACAGGCGAAGGCCGTCGGCAAGGCAAACATTTGCTCGATTTTGTCGGTTTGGGTACAGGCCAGAATGTGGATCCATACTTAGGCCGGACGAACGCTCAGTGTCTGAATGGAGAACTTGCTGATTGCTTCAAATCACAAGCCCTCAATACATTCACCGACTTTTTTGCAAAAGATGTTTACCAGTAAGTATTCTAAAGATGAAATAATGGTTAAGTTTCACTAATACTGGACATTCTTTTTATTGTTAGGTTAACATCAGAAGCTCGAATCGTCCGACTACCGGAAACTCAAGTTCGCTCCCTACAATACGAAGGATTCGAGTACTCCGAAGAACCTCGCCAGCTGGATTCGGAGTGGGACCAGCTGTATAAATTTGGACTCCGTCAGCTTGAGCGTTTTATCAAATCCACGGCCCTAGAGTTTGAAATTCCGGAAGAACTCACAGAAGGTGGTCGCTACTCGGCTCGATTCATAGATGAAATTTCCGACGAAATCGACGTCATCGAAGATAAGAAAGCCCCTCTTTTCACACGTCATCGACTGAAGAAGATATTCATTCCACTGCTGATCATTTTGAAAATCTTCAAACTGAAACTTTTATTCTTCCTGCCAGTCATATTGGGCTTGGCCAGTTTTAAGAAACTTCTCGGCTTTGCTGCAATCATAATTCCCGGCATCATCGGTTACCTGAAGTTGTTCCGGCCGAATCAAAGCTGCTGTACAAATGATTTGTTCGCAAACAATTACCAACCGCAGTATTCCCCACAAGGAATCGGCTCGGTCAGTTACAACCCGTTTAAACCCTATCAGAGCCATTACTCGCGTCCGGAACCGAACTTTGCCGGTCCCTATGGCAATTACTACCGTGATGGTTCGGATCTGAAGGCCGGTGGTGTAAAGTTTGCCGATGAGCAGGCCTATCAGGGCTACTCGCAATACCGAAGCAACGATAAGGACATAAAGGCAGAAAAACAGTAGCGAGTGGAGAGCTTGCGTGGAAATCGTAGCTTTTGTATAAAGAAGTAATCGCGTGAAAGTGAGAGTGTAATCGTATGTTCGCTGACTAATATTGTTTCGAGTTACCAAGATCGAAAACAAAACGTGATAGTGTAAATATTAGTAGGATGAAAAAAATAAAGTTCTAAACATCGAAGAATCGGAAACCGTGTCGGTTACGTATTTTTTTAATATCACTAGCAAACTTTTGGGTGTCAACGACAGGAATTGGAATAGGAGTAATGGTATATTTTCGATAGACTTGTATTTTAGTAGCTGGTTGGAAGTGAGATTTCAAAAAAAAAAAAAATGAAATGTGGTATATTCTTACAAATCGAATAATTTTAGTGATGATGAAAAGTACAGAGCCAAAATTGTACGGGAGTCAGACGACCATTTCGACAAATATAGTCATGTTTTGTTTTTGGCTCCAGTATGAAATGCTTTCGGGCAGCCACGTGGATAAATAAAACAGAAAGAAAAACGCAAAAAAAATACAATAAAAAGTTTAGAATAGTTTGCAACTACGAAGGATTTAAACTATGAAAAAATAGACAGAGCAGAACTGTTTACAAACAACAAAACGCTGTCAAAAGCTTGAATATCCGACCACTGAGAACTTCACTATCGCCGAAATCGATTGCTCAACTTCTAAATGATCTAAGCTTTAGAGAGATATCCACCGTATACCTGGGGAAAGTTGGTAGGTTACGTTGGACCGCGAAAATGCCGGATGGCAGTACGAGGAAATTTATATTCTGCAAGAACTCCATCGGTGCTGGAAAGGGAGGAACCCAACGTACTAGATGGCTCGACTAGATTGAAGCTGTCTTACGAGTGTCGAAACGTTCAAGGAACTAACAATGAATATCCCACGACCGAGTGGAGTCTGGATATGGCACAAGCCTCCCCGGCTCTAGGCTTTCAATAACCAGTTGTTTCATATCTTAATTTCACATCGCACAATTCCCCACTACGAGAATTTCTTTTTATATGCTGACTATTTTTCTCTCTCTTTGAATCCAAACTGTAGTTTACAAGAAACATTTGGCATGAATTCTGTTAATAAATCAAATCATTTATTATTAGAATTGATGCTAAATGTTACACATAGTGACGCTGTATAACAAATGACATGTAACTCATTCTACATTCATAGAGCGCCTACGCATATCTTCTTCAATGTATGTAGCATAGCATATATTTTATCTAATCCGGGAAATGAGTGCGAACAATACATGTCGCTGTCGTATCATCACTCATAGTGAAAAGCGGAATTCACAACGAGTTACATTTTTTAGCTTACACGTTTAGCTTGTTTCCACTAAAATTATTCCTATTGGCAATCCTGCTGCCACACGCTGCCATATTACATTCTGGAGAAATAACCTTAACCTTATGTTGCCTATAGGTACTTCCGGTTTGTGGAATTATAGATTCGTTCTTCAGGTTCGCAAATCAAAACAGCAGAGAGTGCCGAACATGCTATTCCAAGTTTTGTGATTTAAAGTTTTATCATATTACCGAAACTCCATAGCCGAATTTATATAAATAATATAACATAGTCTTGATTGCGCACAATAAGTACTGTAATTACATTCATTTTTTTTCTTCCTCTCATGTTCGGCGATTATGTTTCACAAGAAGATTCCCAGTTAAACAACACTGGAAGTCAACAAAATTGATGCTGATGAGCAAACTGATGGTTCTTCGGGTACGGTTCTTTATGGTACCGCTTGGTCACTGTCAATTAACTTTCGTTTTCAGATTGATTACTTCTATTATAAGCGATAGTATAAAGCTACTGTCCACAACGACGGACGGATGTGGATGAAGGAGCGGTTGTGATTTATCAATGCAAGTTATCTTCATTTCGTAGTTTCCGAACTTTGCCAGTTTGAGATATTTTTCGATGCTTCTGCCTGAAGCAATTCTTCGGAATAGTAAAGCAGAAAAAGGTTTTATCTACAAGCGTAGATAAAAGTAATCATGTGAACATGGGAAGGACCTCGCTCGCTATTCAAGACGGGCAACCGTTATTGAGAGGAAAGTGGAGAAAAATCGCTTTACTTGTTGTTACAATGACTTCACCAGCCAGCAGAGCAGTTTGAAAGGGAAAACTGTCATGCAGCGTGTTGAAAATGGAGTGAAAACAGATGAAACCCTCCTTGGTCGGTAGCAGGTTTGACTGTGACTATGAAGGGGTGCTGCTGTGAAGATAGCAGCGTTTTTTCTACTTCCATAAATAAAAAGCATACGAGTAGAAACACGCTTAGCAAGTTTAATAGTAGAAGATAGACGTATCCTGCTCGTATCAGTGAGTGCGGATATTCAAACGTTTTTTGTGTGCTTCGCACACGGGGCCAATTTCCGACAATGGGTTGCAGCAAGTGCTGCAAACCTCGGAAGCTGCCTAGACTAAAAAATACACGTTATATTTTCTTTTTATGCAAGTGCGATGCTATTTTCACAAATGTTGGCTTCTTCCGCGAACTGGATTAATCTTTCTTTATTGGATGAACGAGGCAGAGCGTAAGGGAAAGAAGATTGACTGAATTACTTGAAAAAATCCAATCTAGATCTGTACAAAAAATTATGAAATAGGGCACGGGAGGGTATTTTCAGCCCATTAAGCGATTATTCTTTCGGTCTAGGGCCTAGTTCTAGTGGAAGAAAAGGTGGTTTTGATGTTCTTTGAATAAAAATTAGTAGATTATTGATGTTCTTTGAATAAAAATTAGTAGATTACTAACAGTCTTGAGAAAATAGTTGTAACATATTAAAATTGTATGACGGCAAAGTATTTTTATTGGCGAAAGAAAAGGCAAATAGGCTGAATTTAGAAACCTGCTGAAAATACCCTCCCGTACCCTAGCTGATTTATTTCGCCATTCAAATTTTTATATGAACCACAAGAAAAATAGAATATTATTCTATTTTGTTGCAATAAAACAAAGTTACTATGCCTTTTGTATCCAATCATTTGCACTGACGTGCCTGGGATGGGGCTCGTACTATACTATTAGACCTGTGTGCCGCCACGTGTCGCACCGGCGATGATTTACAGGGTGAGTAGTAAGAACTGTCAGTGTTTTTAGGACGTGTTTAATTTAATATGGGTTAACCACAGATGTTTCCGCATATTTTTCGTTTAGAGTGTATTCAAATGTCAACACAGCTTGTAAGTTTGTTTTCAATTTTCATTCTTTTAAGAGTCTTGGTAATCATGGACGCAAAAAGGGAACTTGTGGTAAGTCTATCTGTGGCAAATTTTCAATCGTTTCGGCATTCAGCGCATACAATTTTACCCCTGGTAGAATTGTTTTATCTGTTAGCTCATGGACATGACTACTGAGCTGCTGATAGTGTTTCTCTATCTCACTCTCATCTTACCTTGCAAAAAAATTCATTCATAAATTGCAGCACTAAATTTTATTGCTCTTTGAATTGTTGTTTTCAGGTCAGCAAAGCTATGTTTATTTCAGCTGTATTAACAGTATGTTAAAAATGAGCAGAATATTGCATCAATTCAGGCGTATTGCATAAATTGAATAAGTATCACCAGTGCTTGGGGTGATACTTTAAAGAAGCTGATGCCACTAGGAATAAACAAAAGATTCACTTTTCGTACCATCAATCGATGCGAGGAGACCGGGTTTTCGAAAATACTGATGGATGGATGGATGGATGGATGGATGGAAGGATGGATGGATGGATGGATGGATGGATGGATGGATGGATGGATGGATGGATGGATGGATGGATGGATGGATGGATGGATGGATGGATGGATGGATGGATGGATGGATGGATGGATGGATGGATGGATGGATGGATGGATGGATGGATGGATGGATGGATGGATGGATGGATGGATGGATGGATGGATGGATGGATGGATGGATGGATGGATGGATGGATGGATGGATGGATGGATGGATGGATGGATGGATGGATGGATGGATGGATGGATGGATGGATGGATGGATGGATGGATGGATGGATGGATGGATGGATGGATGGATGGATGGATGGATGGATGGATGGATGGATGGATGGATGGATGGATGGATGGATGGATGGATGGATGGATGGATGGATGGATGGATGGATGGATGGATGGATGGATGGATGGATGGATGGATGGATGGATGGATGGATGGATGGATGGATGGATGGATGGATGGATGGATGGATGGATGGATGGATGGATGGATGGATGGATGGATGGATGGATGGATGGATGGATGGATGGATGGATGGATGGATGGATGGATGGATGGATGGATGGATGGATGGATGGATGGATGGATGGATGGATGGATGGATGGATGGATGGATGGATGGATGGATGGATGGATGGATGGATGGATGGATGGATGGATGGATGGATGGATGGATGGATGGATGGATGGATGGATGGATGGATGGATGGATGGATGGATGGATGGATGGATGGATGGATGGATGGATGGATGGATGGATGGATGGATGGATGGATGGATGGATGGATGGATGGATGGATGGATGGATGGATGGATGGATGGATGGATGGATGGATGGATGGATGGATGGATGGATGGATGGATGGATGGATGGATGGATGGATGGATGGATGGATGGATGGATGGATGGATGGATGGATGGATGGATGGATGGATGGATGGATGGATGGATGGATGGATGGATGGATGGATGGATGGATGGATGGATGGATGGATGGATGGATGGATGGATGGATGGATGGATGGATGGATGGATGGATGGATGGATGGATGGATGGATGGATGGATGGATGGATGGATGGATGGATGGATGGATGGATGGATGGATGGATGGATGGATGGATGGATGGATGGATGGATGGATGGATGGATGGATGGATGGATGGATGGATGGATGGATGGATGGATGGATGGATGGATGGATGGATGGATGGATGGATGGATGGATGGATGGATGGATGGATGGATGGATGGATGGATGGATGGATGGATGGATGGATGGATGGATGGATGGATGGATGGATGGATGGATGGATGGATGGATGGATGGATGGATGGATGGATGGATGGATGGATGGATGGATGGATGGATGGATGGATGGATGGATGGATGGATGGATGGATGGATGGATGGATGGATGGATGGATGGATGGATGGATGGATGGATGGATGGATGGATGGATGGATGGATGGATGGATGGATGGATGGATGGATGGATGGATGGATGGATGGATGGATGGATGGATGGATGGATGGATGGATGGATGGATGGATGGATGGATGGATGGATGGATGGATGGATGGATGGATGGATGGATGGATGGATGGATGGATGGATGGATGGATGGATGGATGGATGGATGGATGGATGGATGGATGGATGGATGGATGGATGGATGGATGGATGGATGGATGGATGGATGGATGGATGGATGGATGGATGGATGGATGGATGGATGGATGGATGGATGGATGGATGGATGGATGGATGGATGGATGGATGGATGGATGGATGGATGGATGGATGGATGGATGGATGGATGGATGGATGGATGGATGGATGGATGGATGGATGGATGGATGGATGGATGGATGGATGGATGGATGGATGGATGGATGGATGGATGGATGGATGGATGGATGGATGGATGGATGGATGGATGGATGGATGGATGGATGGATGGATGGATGGATGGATGGATGGATGGATGACAACTAGGATCCATCCACTAGGATGTATGGACAAAGCTGTTGCATTACCGTTAGAACGAGAACGCGTTTGGGAGGAAATTAAACCACATGTTGCAGGCTTTTCAACACTGCCGCTGACAATGCTATTTACATCTGCAGCAGAATGTGTTTTCCACATGGTTGGAAAAATTCATCGTTATCTCGTATCATATCTCCATTTACCAGCATGGTTTCATCTCCAAAATATCTGTTGCCACCTGAGAGAGAGTCGCGAAGACGGTCTTTTTTTGCTCATGCTTTAGCTGTTCTTCTTCTTTCCATTATGTTTGCTTTTATTTTCGGGCAAATAACTCAAACTTGTGCGTGGACTCCTCATTGGACGTGTAAAGTGTACGTTTTATAGCATATTTCCGTGTTAATATTGGTAATTAAGAAAAGCAATACTAATTCAATTCCATATGTGTGGTTTTCAAAAAAACACCAGCAGAAACTTATGTGAATTATCTGTACTTCTGTATTATCTGAAACAAAACAAAGAGATTTTTTTAATCGAGCAAAAAAAATATTGATTTGAGGCATTTTTACTTAAAGTTTAAACGTGAAAACCAAATCTATTCTTGCTTTTAATATATACGTTATTATTTTCCATGCGAAAATCTACGAAAAAAGATAAAAATGAAAAATTTTCGGAAATTTTCGAGTTTTTCAGGTTGTAGAACCCACAGACAACTGACTTTATGGAAAAAATAACTCATATCCTTCAAGCCAATTTCCAAGAGGGGGGGTGACAAAAACTTTTGAAATTATTTGCAATGGCCTAACAATAATTTGTATATTGTATCGTTATAATTAAATATTAAAATCGTGTCGAATAAATCTGAAAAAAAATACAAACAAATAACAAATACGCCATATAAGCAGCCAATGTCGTCCTTTCCGACGCGTGACTGGCTGATGTGATTTTCTCTTTGCAATTTCTTCCATCGGTGGCATCAAAAGACGAACAGGTTCATTCATCTGCGACGCACCCATATGCTTGCGAACATACGTGCTGATTTAATCCATTGAAAAGAAATCTTCCTTTGCAATTTTAAATTCAGGTTAGCAAGTTTCGCTTGCAACTGTTGCTACATATGTGGCAGCTACTAATACTGGCAAAGCTGAGCAACCCGATCGATAGGAGTGTGAAAACTATGACCAACAACATACCCGTTGGAGTAAAACAAGTCCAACCACTGGACACCAGGATGAGAAAAAAAAGTTTTTATATTGAGTTGTTAGTTTATGAATCGAAATATTTCCAGAAACAGATCAAAGTGCAGGTCTACGAGTGCGGGCCAAAGTCCAGGACCGGTTCTAAAAAAGTTGAGTGATACCGATGCGGAGGGGTGAGAAATGTACGAACATGTCTGGCTGGAGATAACCAGATCCGGTTTTGCAAAAGTGAATAATCGAATTGACGTACACATCACAGCACAGGCTAGGCTAGACCGATGCGATGGCCCTGAAAGGAAGATACACGGAGAAATTGCATTTCTCTGGGTTCTCTGGGTTTGAGTGTACCTGCTTAGACACAGCGGTGATTGAGTTTTTTTTTAGTTCAAGAGAAAGATTTGTTGTCGTGAATATTTTCGGTAAGTAAATTCACAGACAAACAGATAACTCTTTGAAGAACTTCAATCAATGCATAGAAACATTTCTGATCGATTATTGCAAATAGCTCTAAAATCCATTGAAAAATGACTGAGTTATAAGCGTGCAAAATATAGCTCATTTTCGTTACATGTTTATTTCTCTTACTTCTAAAATGCACCGCAATATAGAAAACAAAAACGTAGTTTTACGTTAACAGTAGGTCAAGATCCATATCCGGAATGTAGTACAGTCAATTCTCGTTTTACGTCCACTATCGAGGGGACGTAAAAAAATCGGTCGTAAAAATGTGAATGTTAATTCAAATTTTGAACGTAAAACGAGAGGACGTTAATTCAAATTTTGGACGTAAAAAAGTGGACGTTAAATCAAATTGTGGATGTAAAAAGAACAGACGTTATTTGAAATTTTCTAAAACCATCTAATGATTTTTGACGACGACGTTAATTTAAATTTTGGACGTAAAACGAGGGGGCGTTAATTCATATTGCGGACGTAAAAAAGGTGACGTAAAACGAAATCACGTAAAATGAATGGACGTAAAACGAGATTCTAGTGTACCAAGGCTTTGCTTTGCTATTTAAAAGAATATGTTTGCCAGTTTTATTGCTGGTATTGAAGCCGATTTTCGACAATTTGCAAAAGGCATTTAAATAACGTTTTAACTGCACAACCCAGATTTGCGATCAACTGAAGTTGGAAAAAGTTGAGAATCTTTTCAATAAAAATCATCCGCAAACTTTGTTTCCAGCACAAACATTATGACCTGGAAAAGAAAATTCAATCACTCATATCAATTTGAATGCCTGCAGCCATCGTGCCGTTCAAGGAAATCTGCGCCTTAAGTTTATCGTCATTCATAACCTGACGATACCTAGCACATTTAGCGTACCCGTTTCGTCTGTGGCGGTCGTCTTGGCTGTGCTCATACCAGTAGACCATCCAGCATGCTAATCTCTCCTCAAGCGCTGGCAGACGAATCGCTGCAGTAGGATTTTCTTTTCACTTCCCCAACCAATTGCGGGAATAGCTCCGAAGCTGGTTCCTGACAGCTTATGAACGCTTGGCACCAGCGAAAGAGAGCAATGTTATTGGAAGTTACTGCGACAGCAAGTAAGTATCGTTGCAGCGTGTGCAACAGGGACAAGTCGACTGACATGTTTGCATTATGCTGAAAAGTGCACGCGATTTTCTCGTGCCAAGCATGTATGTAGGTACTGATCATATGAACGGATATGGTCACCGCAGATCTTCTGCCCGACTGGGAAGACGGCAGGCGGTCATGACATGGGGAAATAGTTGCTCATGAAGGCTTATAAATACGACATACCAATCTCATGGCTCAGTTTTGCTTCAGTGGGTTTGAGATAAACATGCGTCTGGCAGGATTAACGTGACAATTTTTTTTGTTCGTGTTTCCTATTGGTACGCGGCAGTTTGTGCGGTTGAATTGCTGAGCGATTCGCAGTTAATTGCAGTGCTGAGAACATTTTTCAATTTGATGGTGACGTAAATAAACGAAAACGAAATGAAACTTGCCAGGTTTTTATTGTTGATTACGCTATTAACGTTTGCCTACGCGAATCCGGCAGTGGATACTGGTAATCCCATCAATCACGTGGTACATGTCACTGACCAAACGCCTGGAGTAACCTCTAAGTGGGAGCATAAGCTGTTATTAATGATGTGTTTTTTCGTTGTTATTGTGACATTCAGGAACCGCCAAGCGTCAGTAAAGCAGCGCTCGAGGATTCGTTCGTGAAGCGGCTGGGAGCTAAATGTACCCAGAAGGATAACAGTTCCTGCGTCATGTTGAAGTTCGTGACCTACATGAATCGGATACTGCAGAAATCCAGCATCACTCTGGGCGATAGTGTTGAGCTGATGCAGACTAGGTATGGCAATGAAAAATGATTGAACATGAGTTGTGAATACTAAGTAATGATACTAAGTAGAATGAGTTTCGTGGGAAAACATTGTTGTGAAGTTCATTTTTAAACTTCATACTCGATGCGTCAAATCGTATACACGTTTGCCGTAGAAGGAAGAATTCTGTTCTAGTTGCGATTGCTGAACAAGCGGCGTTCAATGCAATTTGTGAATGAACGTTTGCGATTCGGCAATCAACTTACACATTTATTCATGCTAAGTTTGACATTTTCAATCGATTCTCCTTTACAAAGGTATAAAGGCTAACTGCTACTGTAATACTAACAATTTCTTCGGCAGAACGTCAAATAACTTTCTAATATTTATTTTTCTCTACTATAGAATTCAGATTACCAGAAAAAGCAAACAAACTGATGATTAAGTAAAATTCCATAAATTTAAACAAGGAAGCATCCTGCTCAACTCCATCAATGGGTATGAGCGGTCTGTAAACTGTGTACAGCAATCGGGGCCTGCCACAAAAGACGATCATTAAGACTGTCGCAGTGGCCTTTTATCCCAATGCCCTTCTGGCATCAAAAAAAAAAAAACATGGAAACAAAATAATAACAAAACAAAGATTGATCTTAAAAACCTAAAGTGTCCGAGCATAGACGACTTCCCCCTAATCCTAAGCGGATTCCTCTGCGTTATATTTTTGTTCAAGTGCATCGTCTTTGACTTCATATATTCTGCCGTCTTTTCCTCACAAAATCACATATCATGTCTTTATTTTCATTAATCCATCATGAACCTAGTTTTCAGAATAGTTGTAGATTATTTTCGAGCATCTTTGTCAAATTTCCTAATCAACGAGAATTAAGAACGAGTCGCCAATTCGTTGCGCGTCTCGAACACGCAAGTTGGCTTCAACTTGGTTGAGCCATCTAGCACGTTGGGCCCCTCTATTTCTGGCGCCGGTGGGGTTCTTGAAGAGAACGGATTTCACTTCATAGTTGTTCGGCATCCTTGCGACGTGGTCGGCCCACCGTAGTCTCCCAACTTTCACCAGGTATACGATGGGAATCTCTCCAAGCAGTGGCTGTAGCTCGTGATTCATACACCTCCGCCACTCTCCACTTTCCGTTTGTATTTCGCCAAAAATAATCCGCAACACCTTTCGCTCAAACGCGGCAAGTGCACGTATGTCTTACGTAAGAAAAGTTACTATCTCAAGTCCGTAGAGGACTATCGGCCTGATTGGCGTTTTGTACATCGTCAGCTTTGTGCAGCGGCGTCTTGTCTTGCGAAGCGTCTTGCGGAGGGAAAAGTAGGCTCGATTTCCAGCTTGAATGTGTCGTTGAATCTCTTTACTGGTATCATTGTCGGCGGTGGCCAGAGATCTCAAATATACGAACTCATAAACCACTTCCAGATCATAGCCGTCAATAGTCACTGTCCGTGGGAGGCAAACGTTGGTTTCTCTGGAGCCTCTTCCTACCAAATGTTTGGTTTTCGACGCATTGATTTGTAACCCTATCCTCCTAGCCTCCGTTTTTAGTTTGGCGTAGATTGCCTCCGCCGTCCCAAGGTTTCTAGTAATGATATCGAGGTCGTCTGCGAAGGCTAATAGTTGGCTACTCTTGCTGAAGATCGTTCCTCTCGTTTCGATGACCGCTCGCCTAATCACACTTTCAATAGCGATATTGAACAACATATAGGACAGTCCATCCCCTTCCCGCGACCCTCTTACCGATTCGAAAGGACTCGAGATTGTCCCAGAAACGCGCACGCTGCACATCACTCGCTCCAAGGTACACGGAAAGAAATTTGATTCCGATGCCATGAATGTAATCATGAAATCATGAAATGTGAATTCTCGTTAAATCAAGACTGAACTGCCGTATCAGACCGCAAAAAATCATGAGTAATAGTTCATGATTTTGCGTTGTGTTGTACTGCAAGAAGATCTTGATATCATGATTATTATTTATGGTGTATTTTCATGAATCATAAGCTAGAAATCTGGAATCATGAGTCATTTTGCTCGTTTTGGAGATCAAATTTCTATCCGTGTAGCTTTGATCAGTTGCATCAATCTAGCTGAGCGCCTTTTTCGTAGATTACCATCCAACCCTTCGGTAGTTTTCCTCTCATTCCAAGTCCTTGGATTTATCCAGTGAAGTGCCGTTGCTAGCAGTTCTTGACCATTTTCGTAGAGTTCTGCCGGGAGTCGTTCCTTTCCGCCGACTCTATTATTCTTCAGTTGACCAATTTCTCGCCGGATCTCTTCGAGATCGGGAGCCGGCACGCTGTTGTCCATTGTAGACACTCATAGGTTAACTTCCGTTGCATCTTCTTCTGTTATATCACCGTTGAGAGCACATCGCGCTCGTTTGTGATTAGATCTCCTCCCACATTCCTACTCATGTCAAGTTTAGGTGTGTAGCCTTTACCAGGGCTTCAACCGATTCTTTTTTTTTCTACCGCAGACTCACCACCGCGTATTCAAATTCACACCGTCTGTTTAGTGGTGGAATACGAACGCTATGCATAACGCCAGCAGCTTGCTCAGTCATGCGTCCGTTTTGAACGGTAGAACGAATGCATTTCAACCTTTTTAACATTTTCGTTTCGATCAAGTTGCCTTTACCGTTTGGAGCAGCGAATGACTGCAAAACAGTTGAATGACTGGCAGTCACCACGCAATCGAAAAGCAACCGCGCTATCGTATGATTCAATACTACAAAAAACTGCAAGGTATACAGCCCTAAGGGTTGTACGAAAGGGTGACGTAGGACTATATCAGATAATTAGATCAAAGACTAATGTGAACTGCATTTCTGACATATGTATGTCTATAAGAGTCAGTGAGTGCCATTGTTTAAGTTAATATTTAAAACAGAAGCGCGAAATATTCAGTTTCAATTCTTCATTGAATGCAATGGTGGCTTTGAAAATACGTGAACAGAGGTTTATAAGTACAATGCCTGCAACCATTTATACATAGATATTTCTTTTGCAAATCACTTGTGTACATCATAAAGGTTGAAATAGTAATGACCAGACCACAGACTATTGTATTAAATATGATTATGCGTAGCTTGACAGGTTTCAGTAATCTTACTTTAACTCGCTTGTGGCCTTTAAAAGGGCAATTGGTTGCAAATAACATTAAAGCCAAAGCACGTTCATCGCAAATATGACGTGCCATTCGAATATTCTTCTCTTTTGAATGGCAACAGGCACGTAAGTAAGCGGCGTCGATTCACTGTCTTTTGTTTCGAGAAGGTGTTACTAGTTTACTTTCACAGCTTACCGCTTGTTACTTGGCAAAAAATATGGTACATATGCAAAAATTTCTGTTTTATTTGTCTAAGTGCTTTATCCTCGTACCACAGGGATGAGGGGTTTCAAACCATCATAAAATAAATTCATGCCCCCGAAAACCCCCACATGCCAAATTTGGTTCCATTAGCTTGACTAGTTTTAGAGTTATGAGGAAATTTATATTTCATTTCTATGGAATCCCCCCTTCTTAAAGAAGGCAAAGGTTCTAATTCACCATACACAAAATTCTTTCCTCCAAAATCCCCCACGTGCCAAATTTGGTTCCAATTGCTTAATTAGTTCCCGAGTTAAGAGGAAATTTGTGTTTCATTTGTATGGGAGCCCCCCTTTTAGAAGGGGAAGGGGTCTCAGTACACCATAGAGAAAAATCCCACCTGCAAAAACCCCCACGTGCCAAATTTGGTTCCAATTGCTTGATTAGTTCTAGAGTTATGAGAAAAATTGTAATTTATTTGTATGGGAGCCCCCCCCCCCTCTATATAGTGGACGGGGTCTAAGTACACCGTAGAAAAAAATCGTATCGTTAGCCCGGAATTGTTGTTCCAGCTTGTCACGATCTATGTCCTCCTTCGGACGCTATTTCCTGCTCAGGATCGTGGTCAACTCGTTCCGCGCTCGTCGGTACTTGGCCTAATTCTCTCTCGCGGATATGCTTGGATCTCTATCGCTCGACATTCCCCGTCGAACAAGTCATTTCCTCGCGTAGCACCGCGGTTGCGGCCTCGTTGGCAATCTAGCGAATCGTACTACATCCGTTTTCGAAGACTTCGTAGACAGCTCTTAGAAACATTTGCAATGCTAGTGCTTCGGTTCTCCAAACCTAGATTTGAATATACGATGGCTGGCTTGTTAGACCAGTAAAGTGCCGTACCGAGATCAATTGGGAAAGCTCTACCTCACTATACATACAGCTTTCAGAATTGCTGAAAGAAAGTTTTCCATTAAACGTCATAGAGATGAGGGTTTCAGGATTGATCCATAGCTCGGAAAGAGTGTTGGCAAGGCAGATTCTGCAGGGACTTGCTGCGACTGTGACCAGTACGAACAGTAAGTGGCTATTCATTCCTCCATCGGCTCCACAGATGGGTGGCGCGTGGGAGCGCATGGTGCGTTCCGTGAAGCAGGCGATGTTGAGCGCCTACAACAGGGACCGGAAGCTGGACGACGAATCACTCAATACCTTGGTCATCGAAGCGGAAGCCATTGTCAATCACCGTTCCCTAACATATCTGCCTTTAGACTCGGAAGAAAGCGTGGCTTTATCTTCTAACCACTTTCTGTTGGGAAGTTCGAAAGGAATTCGGTAGTCTGCGGAGGAGCCAACGACTAGCTCAGAAAAGATAAAGGGTTCATTGCAACATCAACTGGATTATTTCTGGAGATGATGGATCCGGAAAATGCTGTCCACTCTGACGAAGAGAACGAAATAGTTCGGGGAAGAGCGGATGATAGTCACTGGCGACCTAGTGTTCATCTTGGAGGACGACGAGCGAAACAGCTGGACTAGAGGGCGAGTGATGGAGGTAGTACGGGGAAGTGATGGACGAATCCGGCAAGCCGTCGTTAGAACTGCGAGGAGGCTTCTCCGGAGGCCTGTATCCAAGTTAGCTCTAATAGATGTTGGTGGTAAAACTTGGATCTGTGGCAAGTGTTATGGTGGGGAGGATGTTGGCGCTGGGCGCACTGTAGCGGCGGTACGTTACGGTGACGGTTGTCAACTGACGTCGGACGGTCTAACGACTGACAACGAGATGGATAAAAAACAGAACAATCAGCGGAAAGACATTGTAGATGTCATCGTGCGAAAAACTTGTTTGTTAAAACACTTAGAGAATTAGACTTACGAGCAACTGGTCTTTTTTCCTTAAAAGTATCTACTTAACTATTAATATCTACTTAAAATTACCTAAAATCAATCTTAATCGATTACCTAAAACTAGTGGTTTAACTATTTTATGCTGATATCTGCTATTGTTATAGAGCCTTAAGACTAGTTAACCTAGAACTAAAACTACACGTGTGGATCTTGATATCGCCTAACACCGAAAGTGTGAGTAATACTTATTGTAACCTTAAACGAAAATCATTACATTAAATTAAAATATTGCAGTTTAAAGCTGCACAGAATCGCAATCGTGATTGTTCGTGTTGCTCAGAACCCGGTGTCCCGAACAGATCCACCTCGTTCGAACAGCCACTTTTGGCGATACAAAACTATCGGCTGCTTTTGAAACTGTAATAAGCGTACACTCTTCGAAGGAATTCGTTCTGTTGACTGTCTAGAATTCAATTCAGAAGTTGTTTAAAGTTAAGGAAGGGATAAGAAATATTGACTATCTAAGATCATTTCAATGATTGAAATGTATTCTGATCTGATCGCAAAATCAGGATGAAACTAAAGTTTCACGACCTGGTTTTAAATCTAAGCACCTGATCGCAAAGTCTTCTTTTAGAGATTTCGATGGTCTCGACTCAAAATGCCTGTAATGCCACAAACCCTTGCGATGACTTCGGATTCCATTATAGCCCCAGGATCTTTGTAATGGACTTTTCGCAAGGCTACGTACTGCATTGCCACACTGCCGTCGGTCTATCGAGCACTGAGATGCAAAGTTTCTGGTATCATAGAGGAGTCTTCTTCCCCGCCACAGTTGAACTTTTCTTGCCAATAAATATCAACAGGCAAAGACAAATTTGCTTCGATCACCCCCGAGCCGTTGCCAAGTAAAATTTTTGACCTGGCATTTGCCCGAAGACAGCCTTCACATAGGTTTCATCGTCCATCAGAAGACGCTCGTCGAACTTGGTTAGCACCCGGTCCGGTCGCATTGCTTTCGAGTACGGATTTTGGCCACACTATTCTGTTTTATGGTTCGGTTTGGCTGTTTGCTTGCTCGATACGACACCACAATATGAGCAAAAGTTTGTTCTAATTCTAAATGAAGCAAACTTTACATAGGGTATGTTGCTACATCGTCGTAATTGCCTATTTCCGTCCTATCTAACACAAATTATTAATAATATCAGCATTTTTATGACACATAATGCAAAACTAGTTATTCCCTAATATTTTAGTTAGTTGTCAATCATACGCGATCAATCAAAGTGAGCTGAGATCTATTTAAATGCTTTTTATCATTAAAGAAGTCCTGCCAGCCAAATTTCCAACGTTTTTTCGTGCGACGAAGAAAACAATGTCGACTAATCGTTTTAATTTCCGTCATTCATAAATGAAAATAACTCAAACAAGGCATTATCATCGTTATTTTACAGCCAGGAAAACTTGCCTGACCTGCAGAAATTTTGTAGAATAACATTTGTCATACCGTCCTACACAAATACATGCGCGTTAGCTTCGTAAACATTGTTGTGATTTTTAGTTCGGACGATGAAAAATTTTGATGGACGGATTTTAAAACGGTACGACGAATTTTAGAAATAAAGTCAGTTGCGTAATTTCAATAATATGCTTTAATAGTCGCTTTTCAGTGATTCCAAAGTTCACGGATCGGAAGATAAGTGTGTTTTAGTCAAATCAGCACAAAAACTTTTGGAGTATTCATTAAATCCATCCAACAAATGATGAAAATTAGAATGGCTTTTTTTATCGTACTCCAGTTGCGGTTTCATGACCAATGTTGGCCATTGTAAGGGTGCTATGAAACCTAAGTTGTTGCAGAGAGAAAAATTGCGGACTAGTGCTAGGATCCAATGGACTCTAGCCAGGGCCCGGCATCGTCGAAACAAATTAAAGAAACTGTATTTTTCTTTTACCTTCGCTTCATACATGAAGTGGCTTGCTTCATTTGTTGAACAGATCTTTTCAAGACACATTCCAGCGTTACGGGACACAATTAGCACCCATTATTACGCTGTGAATCGCCTCCTGTTTCACCAATTTTTTGGCAAATACCTTCTAAAATAGTTGTTTAAAGAGTAATTTATTCTCCACTAGAAAACCAGGAATTTGATTAAACAAGAACAGATCTGCATAGTAGGGATAGTATCCCGTAGCGCTGGAATGTGTCTCAAGCAAGCTTCAGTTGAAGTTGATGGCTGTTTCACTTGATGACGCAGAAAGTCAGGCACTCAAATTCAATTCATTTGTATTCAAAGCTGCTGGCCTTCTTCTGAATATTTGATAGAAAAGTACAAATGAAAAGTTGAAACCGGTAGTCATGATGAAGTGAAGCCCGTTTCGCTGACACTGACTGAAGCCAGTTTGAAACTGAAGCTGTGCTGCTTCTGTTGAAACAGAAACTTCACTGCTTCATTGTTGAGTGACGCAATGCAATTGAAGGTGACGTTGTCGGGCCCTGACTCTGACAATCATTTACATTCACATGAGCACAAAATGAGTATTATTAATATACACTTCACGTCTAAGTGTTACACAGCTAAGCATGTTAAATAAAGTAAACTAATCATGCAACATGAATATATTATCAATTATTACTTATAGGAATATAATATAATATCTTTACGAATTTTAATTATGATAATAAATATACGGACCAAAAAACCAGTTTTCATATCGCCTACTTTTCATTACTTTTTCTATCATCGTAGAATCGACAACGACCAATCCGGTGATGATCGGGAAGAATTGGCAGTCCTCAGCCGGGCTTCCAGCTCGGATGATCACAAGCTGAGCGTAATAGTGGCTGACAAGATTTGGCGCTTCATTCAGAGTCGCAGCGTAAAGTGGAAAGCCTTTCAGTCGGCAGACGTCGTCGTTGCAACCGGTGAAGGTGGAAAGCTAAACTTCGGTGTCTCGCTGGACACCAAGAAGCTGTTCGAGGAAGGCCGCGGCAAGATGAAAAACTACGCTCCGGTTTTGATGGCATTCATGATGAAAGCTGGAATTATGGGTGCACTGATTGTGAAGGGAATTGCGCTGCTGGTGGGAAAGGCTTTGCTGGTAAGCAAATTAGCTCTGCTGTTAGCCAGCGTGATTGGAATCAAAAAGCTGCTGCACAAGAAACATGTGACATATGAGGTTGTCGCCCATCCACCGGAACATCATCACCATCTCGACACGTACAGCTCTGGGTGGGCTCGAGCAATCGACGGTTTCGTTGATTCTTTCTCCAAAAGGCTGGAGAACAACCTGCTGAAGGATGCCGACGAGATGGCATATGCCAAACAGATACCGCACTAGTTGCGTTCAACTTTATGTCCTGTGGAGTCCTCTGTCCAGAAAATCTGTGCTTAACAGTCTAGTACCTGAAAACTATTTTTGCCGTTCCTGTGATAAACCCTGTGCTTTTGTCTATTCATTGTTAAATAATTTTTTATTTATTTTAATTTATTTATTTAAATATACCTTTATTTTCAAACAATACGATCAGATTTTTTGTGACAAGAGAATGCTATCAAGCCATTAATTTAGTATAGTATTAGTCCGAAAGTTCACTAGTACCCAACCAGACAGTAATACTTTTAAATGCATCATTGGGCGTTCAAAACGATTTAATAAACAATTGCGTTGAACAAGGAAATACATCATCACAGTTTGTTGTGTCACATAAAAGTTTGATCCAGCAGAAGGACGAATTCATCCACCAGGCATATGTTAAAACCAATTGTAAGTAAATATGTGCAATACCTACAATAAAATCCACTCCACATCCAATAGACTTAGGATATCATCCTAAAATCATTTGCTTATTGCTGTTCGATAAATAACTTTTATGTACAAGCAGGTACAGCAGTCGCATATCAGGATATGAATACAACTTTTAAAGGGTAAAAGATAGATTGATAAGAAACATGGGCATATTGACATCGAACAGCGAGCAAGGCTAAATTAGTTCTGAATCAGTTTTTGCCAATATTATCTTTAGTGATGAAAACTAAACAGGGACTAAGTAAATACCAACACCGGGATCACTAGATTGATGGAAAAGGCACCGAAGCTTACAGTTCCGTATAGTTCAGATCCGCATCATCATGACAATAACTATTCGACTCCAAGTGTTTCGATTCCGGAATTGCTTTCGGACGACATCATGCGTGGTACGGAGTCGAAGAACGATACGAAACAAGTTAAATGGAACAGCTTTAAGTGGGATCATTGATTGTGTCATGGATGGGACGATTGGGCCTAATTCGGCAAGCAAGGCTTAGCTGCTGTATTGAAGCAAAGTTTCTGGGAAATGTCGATTCTTTACTAACGGAGCATTCCATTTCTCCGGAAGTGCGAATCCGAAACCTCAGTCCAACATTCGTGTTCATCCTATCTGCTGGACCGAAAAGAAAAACGGAAAAGATTATACTGAAACTTTTCGACTAGTCTTTCAATGACGCGAATTTATCGAACGGCTTTCCTGTCATTGTCGCCGGAAACGTGAAATTGCAATTAAAGGCGAGAACAGTTTATTCGATGATTGATGATAAAGTGGTGAATATCATCATTGGAAATCTCCGGTATTGGTGCATGTCTGTTCTGTTTAAAAGATGATGAATGATTTTAACCATTCTACTTTCTTTCAAGGTTAAATGTAGGAGAATGCCTCAGGAGCTATGTCGCCTACAATGCTATTTCCAGCTGCTCAGTTATGGTAGAATAAAAGTTTCAGAAAGAAGCACACCGAATTACAGAACACCTTGAAGCTCGATTCAAATTAAATGCCAATACATAGTTTCAAAGTTGGATGGAATGAAAATTTCAATGGAGGGAGTGTGGTGCGGCGGTTACTGGCTCCACCGGACAACTTTACAGGGATTATTTGACTTCGTAAGCCAAATTCAACAGCTTGGCGTTTTTTTAATGCTAGACTTCAGTAATATTAATAAACTGTTATTGGATATCAAGTATATATATAGTAAATAGGTAAACTTACATTTGGCAGCTCGTAAGGTGTTTTCACAATCATTTAACGACAAGGTCGTCGGAGTCCATTTATGGCAGTCAGCATGGCACCGAATATCACCCTTCCCTTGTTCCGTGTGCCAACATGCTCCCATAGACTCGGGAAACCATCACAAAAATATAAAATTAGTTCAACTAACCTGCTAGCCGTAATAAGATCTTGCAACTCGAAGCACTAAACATTGCATTCTACAAGTTCTATTACTTTTTCGGTCATTAATTACACTAAATAGTGAGATTGGTGACCAATTCATATTCATCACTATATTTTCACTTTTACGCCATCGATTTTTCATTCATTTTTTTTTTAGCCGTTTCAGTTGTCAAATCACTCGCGAAACTTAACTTGAGTCACTTGAATTGATAGGAAAAATTTCACTTCGTTTCGATTGCAATTCCGAATCCGCGACTGTCGTTGTTGTACGTTACCAAGGGAACGGACGTTTATATGGAGTGACGCTCAAATGTAAACATTTGAGCATGAAATTGACCAATTATTTTCGCTATTAACCCTTTGTCTGTACACTGGGGTCAATTTGACCCCAGGCCACTTTGAGAAGCTATAACTTTTTTGTTTTTCAATGAATCAATCTACTTCTTTCGTGACTAGGTGTGTCTCCCAGAGATCTTTTATTATAGAAGTTAGGCTTATACAAATTTGAAAAAAAGTTTATGTCACCCCCCTCTTCAAAACTTTTCGAAATGTGAAGGGGCAAAAAAATAAAGAGTTATATTATTATGTTGCATTCTTTAGTGAAAAGCAGATTTTTTACAGTTCAACGAGTTTACATCTATAAATGATCCAATATGTGCAAAGTTAAAGCAATTACCCCGTTAGTATTGATCAACTTTCTTTCACCAACTAACCTTTATGGTTCCTACTGCAAGTCACAGGCGACTATTTTGGCGTTCGTTTGCTCGTTCCATTTTAATTCAACGAATTAGTTTGAGGCAAAAATCAATCAGACATATATATGAGTGAAATTCTGTACCGCTGTTGACAGAGAAATTCCGAATTGCAATTGGCGTCATAGGTACTAGATAAGATAGAAACACGACAAATTGAGGAGCTCCAAATTGGTCGTTTTATTCGGTAAAGTGTCCAAGTACGTACCCTAATTTTGCATGGTAGGACCGTAAAACACAGAGATACAGTTCTTTGCCATGAATTGGATGCATGCAGGAAGGATGTGACTGAAGTGTTCGAAACTTGAAATTTACGAAACAGTTTGCATCCTTAGTAAGCAAAGGTGAACACGTTATTGTTGGAGAACAAGCATCAACAAAGGAATGAATGGCCTGATATTCATGACTAAAAGGTTGACCAAGAAATAAGCGGTTTCAAACGTGAATAGTTTCAGAGATTTGTTTTCTTAAAACATGTCGGTAGCACAGTATATGCGTTTCAAGTAAAAAAGTGGTAGGGACCTAAACTGCCATTTTCACACTATGATCAAACTGGTTCATCTCTACCAGGATCCTTACTTTATGTGCTTGGATCGAAAAATATCGAAGTTTGGTTCGGTTTGAACTAAAATTTAAGTACTGTATAAAATATCTGTATTAAATTGTTAATAATATGGAAAAATATACGCTGGTTTCTTCTCTTTTGTTTAGTTATTGAAGGTTTGATGTTATTATTTTTTTCTTGCCCCCCCCTTGAACAATATTTTGAGACCAGGACATAAACTTTTTTTCAAATTTGCATAAGCCTTATTTGATCAAAAAATTTCGAAAACTTACATTTTGCGACAATTTTATTAAAAAACTTCCGTTGTCTGTACATTGGGGTCAATTTGACCCCAAAATTCAAATTGCTATATCTCAGCGAAAAATAGACGGATTTCCGATTTTTTTGATATTTCAGAAAGGTAATTCAATGGACTAAATGATGAAATTATGCATGTCGACTTGGCAGTGGGGACCTTTAACAAGGAGGGGTTTTAGTAAAGAAAAGTCGGAAAAATCGGGTTTTTTCAGATTTGTGACGTTTATATCACGAAATCCTTACCACCTAGAGCGATGATTCCTTCTACAAAAATATGCGCGTACACGAGATCTTCAAAGTTACATGTGCCCTTTTACAGGATTTGCTCGCTAGGTGGCGTTAATGCGAGAATAATCAACTTTTTTTGTTTTAAATTTATGAATTCTACTTGTTAAGTCGTTCTTGCTTTCGGAAAATTTGAACAGATAGACAAGATTTCCAGTAAACATGATCTTGGGACAAATAAAACCTATAGTGTAGTTCAGAATTTGACCGCTAGGTGGCATTGGTGTTTTATTTGTTTTTATTGTTTACCGCAGGTTAGAATACAGACTAGATGTAATTTTTTTTTGTCTACGGCGTAATTGTTCAAATAGTCGAGGCCACACTATTCTGAAAATTTTGATACAAAATTCAGTCGTCAGGCGACGCTAGTGATGTATTCATTTTCTTCCGGTACTATGCTCAATTTTCGCGGATCGTTTTAACATAAATCCTGGCTGAATCGGTACATTACTTAGCCAGTATTGCGAATAATTGTTACTAGTTTTATTTTGCGAATAAATGTCGAAGGCGACGACCTCTTGTCGAAACAATCTATACCTATAAATAAGGATTTCTGTCTGTCTGTCTGTCTGTCTGTCTGTCCGTATGTTCCTTATAGAATCGAAAACTACTGAACCAATCGGCATGAAAATATGCATGTAGAGGTTTTTTGGGGCCAGGAAAGGTTTTAGTGATGGTTAGAAACCCCACCCCCCATTAAGAGGGGGGGCTCTCATACAAATGAAACACAAATTTCTGCATAACTCGACAACTAATCAAGCAAATAGAACAAAATTTGGCATGTGGGTGTTTTCGGTGACAAGAATTTATTCTATGGTAAATTAAGACCCCTCCCCTCTTTATAAGGGGAATTATAACTCCTTTCCTCCTTAAAAGGGGGGGCTTCCATACAAATTTCCTCATAACTCGAGAACTAATCACGCAAATGGAACAAAATTTGGCACGTGGGTGTTTTTGGAGACTAAATTTTTTTCTATGTTGAACTGGGACCCCTCCTCACTTTAGGAGGGGGGCTCCTATACAAATGAAATACAAATTTCCTCATAACTCGAGAACTAATCAAGCAAATGGAACCAAATTTGGCATGTGAAAGTTTTCGAGGGCAAGAATATTTTCTATAGTAAATTAGGACTCCTCCCAACTTTAAGAGGGGGGGCTACTATACAAACGAAATACAAATTTCCTCATAACTCGAGAACTAATCAAGCAAATGGAACCAAATTTGGCACGTGGGTGTTTTTGGAGACAAAAATTTTTTCTATGATGAATTGGCACCCTTACCCACTTTAGGAGGGGGGGCTCCTATACAAATGAAATTCAAATTTCCTCATAATTCGAGAACTAATCAAGCAAATGGAACCATATTTGGCATGTGGGTGTTTTTGGAGGCAACCATTTTTTCTATGATGAATTAGGACTCCTTACCTTTTTAAGAGGGGGGGCTCTCATACAAACGAAATACAAATTTCCTCATAACTCGAGAACTAATCAAGCAAATGGAACCAAATTTATCATGTAAGTGGTTTTGGACGCAAGATTTTTTTCTATGGTGAATTGAGACCCCTCTCTTCTTTAGAAAGTGAGTTATGGCCCATCTCCCCTTTAAGAGGGTGGGCTTCCATACAAATGAAATGCAAATTTCCTCTTATCTCGAGAACTAATCAATCAAATGGAACCAAATTAGGCATGTGGGAGTTTTAGATGGCAGAAATTTTTTCTATGGTGAATTACGACCCCTTCCCCTTTTAAGAGGGGAGCTCCCATACAAATGAAATTCAAATTTCCTTATAACTTGAGAACTAATCAAGCAAATGGAACAAAATTTGGCATGTGGGAGATTTTGGAGTCTTGAATTTATTTTACGATAGTTAGAGACCTCTCACCCCTGTGGTAGGGGGATATGGACTCTCATACAAATAAAACAGAAATTTTTGCGAAACTCAAAAACTACTCGAACTCGAGAAATTCGAGACTCTTCCATAAAACATTAGTCAATACAAGACCACAAAAACTATCTATAGTAACACTAGATCATTCAGGACGAGACGGTCGCGAGTGTTGCCGGTGACCCGCCGTCGGAAGCGCCTTCCACTGGGGGGCTTGCAAAACTCGAGATTGTGACAAAGATCATCCGAGATTCATGATTTATGTACAACACAGGTTAATTTGTGGCAATACGAAGTTTGTCGGGTCAGCTAGTATGCTCATAAACAATAAATAAATCAAAACAAAAAGCACACTAGCGCCACTTGGTGATTAAATACTGTGCTAAATTGTCTATCATAGAATGATCTGACCAATCTTCCTGAAGACAAGTAACTTGCATGTCATCTACTTGTTTAACTGCGAACAATATTTATAAAATGGCACACGTACACCACCTTGTGAGTGAATTCTGAGCCGTTCACCAAGTTTTTATCTCCCACCGGACTATATTCACTTCGTATCTTGTCTATATAATCAACTTTAGCGAGAACAAGAACGATTTACACTAGTAGAACCCAAAAAATTTACGACCAAAAAATATCGATTTTTCCAGATAAATGCCACCTAGCGAGCAAATCCTGTAAAATGTTACAAGTAACTTGAACATCTCGTGTTCGCGTATATTTTTGTAGAAGAAAGCATCGTTCTAGATGGTAAGGATTTGGTGATATAAACATCACAAATCTGAAAAAATCCGATTTTTCCGACTTTTCTTTACTAAAACGCCTCCTTGTAAAAGGTACCCCCTGCCAAGTGGACATTCATAATTTTATCATTTAGTCCATTGAATTACCTTTCTGAAATATCTAAAAATTTGGAAATCCGTCTTTTTTTTGCTGAGATATAGCAGTTTGAATTTTGGGGTCAAATTGACCCCAATGTACAGACAACGTAAGTATTTTTTTTTGTACAGACAGAAGGTTAATATAATCGATAATATACTTATAAAATTCTCTAATAATAAAATTCACCGTAAACAACATTTTAGGTGATAGAATTACTGTCGGATCTAGTTCAACAGCGAAAATAGATACGCGATTCTACGTTTCATAATTGTTCATAACAGATTATTACCTACTAGGGGAAGGGTGGTAAAGACGGACACCTTAAGGTAAAGACTCAATATCTACTCAAATATAACTGTATTGATCGCAATTTTCGCACAAACTGAACCTTTAAGTCTCTGTCTAATAAAGTTACAACGTGCGCTGGAAAATTTCTTCCAAAATTTATGCTTTTTTTAATATTATAAACATCATGTATAAATCAGAGTTTCTGCGCAAGGGCGAGAAAGACGGACACTTGATATGGGAAAGACGGACTCTCGCAAAAAGGTGTCACGCGTCGTCGAATTATCAGTATTAAGAAAGATTAACATATTTCATCATGTATTTAGGAAAGAATTGGTTTGGGAAAACCCCCTTCCCGATCCCCCCTTTGAGCGAGAAAATAAAATGGTTCCCTTCAATATTTTAATTGGTGACGAATTAATCGTTTCTAAAAGTTGGCCTATTCCAACTGCTATATGACTTCTGGTTACTTTTACATATAAAATATTTAAGTATTTGCAATGTTAAATAGTTGTTGGGCAAAATGGGTTCAAAATCTGTGTGTCCGCCTTTCCCTACCTTTGGGTGTCCGTCTTTCCCGACTTGGATATCATTTGTTCAAACTTCAAAAACTTTTTACTGAATATTCAAAAATTTATCAGGTTTCCAATGGATATTCAGTGAAGGATCAAACTAACGGAATGTCGTCTGTTTAGCATGATTATGTTATTTTTTAACGATTTACTAGCTATTTTCTTCACACACAAAATTACATCGGTAAGCGTATATACGTATTTTTTCTTTGTTTTGCTTATAAATTTGACAGCTGCGCTGCTAAAAATCAGCAGTTTAATTCAAAAGTGTTAATTCAGTCTATAGAAACATTTCCCATCATTGATTTGCTTCAAAAAATTATTGTTTATGAAATATGACAAGTGTCCGTCTTTCCCGCAGTGTCCGTCTTTACCGCCCTTCCCCTACTAGCAACTGTATTCTCAACAAAACGATAGTGGCAACAAGAAATCAGTAAAAAAAGCAACTGGACTCTGACGACCTTCACCTTAACATCTGTCGAAACTATCGAACGATTCGTAAATCGAATGCTTACGTTTGCTTTAAAAATGTGTAACGTAAACGTTAATTAATTTTATTTCCTTTTGAACTATGTATCTATGTAATCTATTTATGTAACTGTGTGTATTTTGTTTACAAACAAACTAGTGTAAACTAGTGTACTTCATCAAGGATTTCAAGTTGGCAGATCGCTTGCCAAATCATGTATTTGATGGCAAACTTTGAAAGTTTCTGCATCCTTACTTCCTCCGGAACATCCAACTTGTGCTGGGCGGTGAAGTATAGTAGCCCCGGAAGCTGCTGGAAGTCCGTCTTGACGTAAGTCTCATCATTCATGATGAGAGAGTTGAGGATTTTCCAGGTGCTTGCGCAAAATAAATTCGCGACGTTGCTTTTCGGGTGACGCCATTTTTACCAATTTTCGAAAAACTGACCGCGATAAAAATAGACTGTAAACAATACACTCTAAACTACTTCTACTCCAATTTTCAAGAGAAAATATTCAATGGGTAATTTTCTACAACGTTTCTTCCGTGGTACAATTTGATGTGGGACACCCTTTACCTTTACGTTTTAATTTATTCTTAAAGTTCCTTGAAAATATACTCCAGAACCTTTTCAATGGTGGGCCTACTAGGCAGATTTTGCTCTTGAGGGGACATAAAAGACTAAAATTTTGAAGAATCCATTATTTTTTATTTCAGATTTTGATTCTGCAGTCTTTTCTGCTCATTTTGATACTAATTTTGTAATGATCCGACCACGGAAAGTGGCCGAAAAACGATGAGACACATAAGCGTTCCAGTGCGGCATGGAACAACCTCGAAGCAATAAAACGCCGCTCCTGAAAAACCATGATTTTCAAACTTTATGTACCTTTTTCCCAGACACTACACAACGTATTGGAACAATTTTTTTTAGTTTTGTTGGCAGTAGCTTGACAAAGACTTTTATAACTTTTGAGCTATGTTAACGAAATGCAGCTTGAGAAAAACGAAAAAGAAGAAGAAAAGATGACTGAAAAAACAAAATTTTGCCTTCTTTTTTTTCTCTGGCTGTGTTTCGTTTACAAAGCTCAAACGTTATGAAAGTCTTTGTCAAGCTAGTACCAATAAAACAAAAAAAAAAGTTGGTTCCAATACCTTGCGTAGTTTCTGAGAAAAAGGTACATAAAGTTTCAAAATCGTGGTTTTTCAGGAGCGGCGTTTTATTCCGTCGAGGTTGTTCAACGCCGCACTGGGGTGCTTATGTGTATGATCGTTTATCGGCCACTTTCCGTGGTCGGATCATTACAATATTAGTATCAAAATAAGCGGAAACGACAGCAGAATCAAAATCTGAAATTAAAAAATTATGAAATTTTCTAACGTTTTAGTCATTTATGTCCCCTTGACGTTTCTGTGGAAACAATGAAGATGATAATGCTTTGACCATGGTTTTATGTAAATTGTTTTATAGCGCTCTTGTAGGCATTCATAAAGCTTAGATGTTACTTGAGATTGGAGCGCTGTAAACCCGCAAGAATAGAGCAGTGTTGAACCGCACCTTTCAGCTGATAGCCATGCGAGTTGCTACTGCCTACCGAACCGTGTCGTCGGAAGCAGGTTGCGTTACTGCCGGAATGATCCCTATTTGCACTACACTGACTGAAGACCACGACCACCGCGACCATTATTGGAGTACTATTATGGTGTATTCCACCCTAATCTAACTATGCATACTCGTGGTTCATCACTATTGGCGAGTTGATGACCATGTCAGATTGCACATGTGTCTCAGCTCGGTACTGCACTTCACATAAAATTAGGTACTTGAATGGGATTTTTATTCTAGATGTCGGAAGGTTCTAGGATTCCCTTCCCGAGGATATGCAGTCTGCTTTGTATCAATACTCGGCATACGCAGAGTAGGCGTTGCGAGGTCTCATTCTCAAGGTTACAGAAGCGGCAAATCTTCTCATTGAGCTTGCCTATCTTCGTGAGCTGATGTTTGCTCGGACAGGGACCTGTCATTGTGCTTGGGTCTTTTTTGTAGAGCCTAAGTAATGTTTGGCTTTTCCTGATATAAGGTTCTATAAACTTTTTTGGTTGTCGTAGTTCGTTTATGTCATTCCAATTTACGGCAAGCATGCGTATTCATACAAAGTCGTATTATAACTGAACACTACAGCTGTAGCACATTTTTCCAACACAGATATCAAATTCGCCGAGGTTTTATCGTCTCGCAGTAAAGAAATAGCGATCTGTTGGGACGACGAACTTTTGTCATTTTTTCTGGCACACTTCCCTAACACAGACATCAAATCGGACTAGTTTTATCGCGTTCGTAAGAAATCTGTTGGCACGAGGGGGCTTTGTCACTCTCTCAGGCGTACTTCCCAAGCAAGGACATCTCAATGGTCTAGGTTGAACCGCGGTGTTAAGAAATCTTGTTGAAATGGGAACTTTGTCATTTGTTTTGGCTTACTTCCCAAGCACAGATATCAAATTGGTATAGGTTTAGATCATCGTAAAGAATCTTCCAACCAATCACAAAGCGAGAATTCTGGTAAAACATAGGTTCATTATTTTCAATTTTTCAATAGTTCATCATCAAGAATCCATACTTTTCTTCATTTGGGTCAATTCTTAGAAGATTTTCCGATCGATTGGTGTAAGGATATTGAAAATCGATCGGAAAACCGCTGAGCTATTAGCGCTCAAAACCTTTCATTTTTCGTGACGCTCGCATTTTTCGATTTTTTGGAATTTGTTTATTTGTTTATTTATATTTTATATCATCTGACAAATTTGTCTTAATGAACTAACATAACAATCAAAATGCACTGGACCTAGTAATTTTACTTTTAAACAAGTGCGAAGGTTCGCCGAACTCGAACAGATGCTCAATACTAGTGAATAACCTCACACTGAACGCTACGGGTTCGAAAAAGCCAAAGTTTGTACGGTGAAAATCGTTTACTAGCATGGAAGATGGTCTTAATACACGTTGCGATGCACGGAAGTTCATCATGGACAGGAGCTTCGGCGAGTCAATGTCGCCATTCAGCACTTTGGCCACGAGTAATACCTGTTGAAGTTTGCGACGCCGTTCAAGGGTATCCAGTCCAAGCAGACGACAGCGATCCGGATAAGGTGGAAGATTATTTGGATATCGCCAGGGTAAGTCCCTTAATGCCAGGCGTAGAAATCTTCTCTGTACACGTTCGATGCGCAAGTTCCATGAAAGCTGGTGTGGAGTCCAAACCACGCATGCGTTTTCAAGCAGAGGACGTACAAGGGAGCAGTACAAAGCTTTTAAACAATGAGGATCTTTGAAATCCCGGCCTATTTTTGCGATGAACCCAAGTTGCTTGCTCGCTTTAGAAACAATTTCCGTTCGGTGCCTATCAAACGTCAGCTTACAGTCCAGGATAACACCAAGATCGTTGACGTAGTCGACTCTATTTTACGCTTGCCCATCAATACTATACTCAAAAATAATAGACGATTGAATTCGGTGAAATGTAATCACCTGGCACTTAGTAATGCTTACTATTACCGAATTTAGTTTACACCACGTCACAAATTTATCTAATAAAAACTGGAGACAATAACAATCCTCGATGCAACGAATCGTCAGATAGATCTTTAGGTCATCGGCGTAAACTAGTCGGCAACTGTTTCCTAAGACATTTGCTGCGTCATTGAAGAAAATGATAAAAAGGAGAGAGCACCCTATCTCAAAACTTGCCGTAGTCCTACGTAGTCCTACGTCAAAATTCCGAAAATCACGAAATTATGCAGAACTTAATAAATTCCTGTAACTTAATTTGACTGCAGACATGTCATATCACAATAGTGTCCAAAAGGTGGCTAAAGCTGGACGGATACGATGGACAGGGCATGTTGCAAGAATGCCGGACAACTACCCTGCAAAGATGGTGTTCGCCTCAAATCCGGTAGGAACAAGACGACCAGGAGCGCAGCGAGCAAAATGGTTAGACCAGGTGGAACGAGATCTGGCGGAGAGTACTCGGTGTCCGAGGAATTGGAGAGCGGTAGCCCTCAACCGAGTTACATGGAGAAATTTGGTCAACAGGCTTTGTCTTAGGACGGCAAGCCACCTAAGCTGGTTTGGAATTTACAAGATACCTATTCTCATGTAAAAAAATGTGGGAAATCGATTGATGATAGTTTCATTATGCGAAAACTTTGGGAAGTAGTCCATTTTACCCTACGTTCCCCAAAAATCATGATAAAAGCTAATTAAACAGTATAAAAACTTATATGCCGCCCATGAAACGAACTCAAATAGCTTCCAAATTTTGCCAAAACATAAGAAGATTCAAATTCCATCCATTTCATACTGTGCGAAATGCAAGAATAGGCCATTTTGCCAATTCACCCCCATATACATAGATAACTTAATTAAAGCAATTAAAACTAACTCAAAGGCAAAAACAACCTTAAATAAATGTGTATTTTATCGTACTGAATAACTGCGGAGAAAAGGTGAAAGCAATAAATTAATTGGAAGCAGAGTTATTGTACAGAATTGGTTTTTAAGTGTACTTTTTAAATAAATCAATATATCTCGCAACTAGCGAAAGATCGATAGTTACTATATACAGCAAAGTTGCTCATTTTAGTGCGTTCTAAAAATTTTCTGAATAAAAAATTTTTTTTGGACGAATTCAAAAAAACAAAAGTTTGTATTACCCTGATAGATGAATATGAGATTACCTTGATAGTTTCAAAAGATGCGCTGTATTATATTGATAAACTACTATACTACTAAATCGATGATAAACAACTTTCCTGATGTATTTCGAGTAAACTGGTACTATTCGAGTTTATCCCCCTGTCTTTGAATTAGTTTTAATCGCTCTAATTAGGTTTTACTATGTATTTAGGGGTGAATTGGGCAAAATGGACTATACCTGCATTTCGCACAGTATGGAATAGATGGGATTTGATTCTTCTGATGTTTTGGCAAAATTTGGAAGCTATTTGAGTTCGTTTCACGGGCGGCAAATAAGTTTTTATTCTGTTTAATTTGCTTTTATCATGATTTTCAGGAAAAAATAGGGTAAAATGGACCACTTCCCGAGGTCTGCGCAGGATGAAACCACCACCAATCGATTTCTTGCATTTTTTACATAAGAATAGGTATCTTGTAGGATTCCAAAACAGCGGCTTCTAATACTTGGGATTACGAGCTCGGTTTTGACCATTGTGCAATGTTTCCGCCATAGAAAAGTATTATTGTGAGCCCACTAAGTTATCATTTGAGAGGCGAGCCCCTAGATTTCAAGACATAATGTTATTTTGGGACGCCCTACAGTACACGCGCTTTGAGCAAAATCGGAGTATGTTTCAATTTCAGTCTATTTTTTGGGAAATTGCTATATAATAATTTACATTTGTTGTTTGAGTAAATAAATCAATTAAATGAAGCTTCATTTATTAAACAAGGTTTGACATTAATATATGTAACAATTACAGAACAATACAGCTATGGACATACTTTTGGCATGGTGTTCATCCCAAAAGAAAGATTTCTACTGAAAATTAGACTAATTTTGATTAATTATTGTTGCGAATTTTACGGATCACAGACTCTGTGTGGGCACGGGCAAGAAAATTCCTTCTTCATGTTAAACAATAACTCAAAGATATCAAAAATACCACAGAAGAAATTCTCCACACAATTTAGCACAAAACAGCAAACATTTAAACATCGATGATAAAGATCGAAACCTTTAACTAAGCTCATCATATCCGTACATTTCTCGTTTCACACACAATTGAGAGCACAATTAATTGTAGCAACACAGTATTGAGAGGAAGTAACCGTTCGGAAAATCCATCATAGTGGAAGCCGAGGACAGAACTTTCTCTATTGCAGTGGATGTTTGCAGCACCTCGACGCGATTTCCATCCCTCTCTCGCATGAAATGTAATTTTCAGCAACATTTGTTGCAATTGCAGAACACCCAACGCTACAGGGCTTCCGTGTTACCGTGTTGCATCGGACGGACGCTACGCACCAGGAGATTAGGAGAATACATAGAAGCAGAAAGAAATGTTCCATCGTTCTGCTAATGATTGTGCACAATTTCCATCATGTTTGATGATAGTCGTATCTAGCATAGATGCAGTGTGTAAGCGCGAAAGCGAAATAGAAAGCGTTAAGCTAGCCATTACATGGAATGCATAAGAAAATTTGCTACATCTTTAAATTGGAAAAAGAAACTCGGACAATTGGGTGTGTGGAAAACTGTTCGTGAAAATAAAACACAATATGATCTTTTTTTTCAATTACCCAGTTCTTTCAATAAATAAATAAATATTAGATTTAATAGCATTGTACAGGAGGGGCATTGGAAAACAATTTTACAACAGATTGAAATGCTTTCCCGATCCCAGCAGAGCTCGAACTCCAAAAGATGCGGGAAAATACTATGACTATACGCTAAACACATTCTATCAGCGATTGGGGTCGGCATTGTCTCATCCAGTTAGCATCATCGTCATCGTCCTTTTTCACTCTTGTTTGATCGCGTTCATTAGGTATTTGGGGCAGGATTCGGTCAAGGACCGGTGACAGCGTGACTTGGACTTGGACTTGGACCTGTCTGAGGATACAGTGGCATTGGCTTCTGAATTCGTTTCGTTTAACTAATTCTGAACAACTAGAGCAGTTTCGGTGCGTGGGGAATGTGGGTGGGGGGAATGTTAGTAGTACTTAGCGGTTTGCACCGCGGGATAGAAGTCCTGCCGCTTGATTTTTCCGTTCGGGAAGTGATGACGGTCGTTGGAACTGGCGGCTGACGAGGTGGATCCACTGCCCACGTTGACCGACTTGTCAGCAGCCTGGTTGGTGTCGACAACGGCATTCACGTTACTTGCGGCGCCAAGCCCCTCGCCACCATGCAGTCCCGACGGACCGCCCAATCCCATCGGATACATGTCGTGTCCGGCACCGGGGAAGCCGTGATGGAAGTCCATGCTGTAGGGCATCAGAAACGGTTCCTGATGGTCGAAGTACGGGGGCGGAATGACGCTGTGAAAAAATAAAAACAGAATAACAGTTGTAATTAGGGTTGAAAGTCTAGTAAAATGGAGAATAGAATAGATTTAATAATATTCATCTTCACTTCTTCTTACTGCGTAAATGATCAAATTTTATACAAGAAAGTAAATTTTTTTTGAACTACATACTTGAATTCCCGTTGATAGCGGAGAATTGCACTTTTAGAAACATAAAAATTTGCAAGCATTTTCAGTATCGTAATTAATATCAAAGAATTATATTCACGAATAATATCAAAATAGATTTAAAACCGTCTTCGCAATGGTTAACATTTCAATCGGAAAAGATAGTCAAAACATTGAATTATAACAGCTTTCAATAAAACCCTTAAATTCAACAAATTTTAGGCACCGACTGATGGTGCATAGGGATATTCCGGGACTAATATCGGGATCCTATTATTGCTTCCTAGTCGTGTAATTTGTTCTAAAAGCAAAATGTGGTTTAACTGAGAAAAGCAAGATTACAAAAACCAGCCAACAACGTTTTGGCGTTAGTAATTTTGGCAGACTATAAATTCGTACTCTTTGCTTTTAAAATCTGACATTTGTTTTTAGTCATACAGCTTAACAAGATTTACTATTTTCAGTAAATTATTGTGTGATATTACTACAAAAAATGATGCAACTGAATGTAATGAGTAATTGTTACGATTTGGTAGGAATTAGATGTGAGTTAATTCTGGAATCTACGTTTTACTGAACACCGTCCAATCATATAGGAAACGTCCAACGATAGGAAAACTGTTCTAGTATTTCTCTTACGAAAATGCCAAATAAATATAGTTGTACTGTACTAAGTAAAGTTTCTAAAATGTCTACTTACGCTACTGGTTCCAAAAGTTTCTTGAAGGTCATCATCGCAACAACGATTAGGGCAATTTTGGCGACTAAAAAGGCCTTAATCGCTAGCAGCTTGACTCCAGCGATGGCGAGCGCATACCAGCCGATTTGGCTGAAGACCAGAAATGCTGGCACGAAGAAGCGCAGATGCTTGCGGGTTGTGCGTCGAGCACCTGTCCGTCAGGAGTGACAATGAAACATAGAAAAAAAAAGCACAACAGAAAAGCCCCAAAATTAGCTCGCACTCATGGACATGGCCATACAACAATTCACAAACTTACCATCGGCCTTTCTAAGCAGAGAGACTTCAATGAAATTCGGATAGTCGGCGGAGCGTTCGATGTTGAAAACCATCGGTCCGATCGGAAACTTGATGGCATGGCCACTGAGGAAATCCAGTGCACGGGATGACCGTCCCTCGACGGTCAGCGGAATCCTTTCGACCGGTTCGATACTGAACGCTCCGAAGTCGATCGCTTTGCGTGTTTTCAACTTTTGCACCACGTCTCTAGCCAGTCGCTTTACGCAGGATGCATTATTCGCACATGACCAGCTCAGCTCGTTCAGAACATTCTCCGGGGC
Source organism: Sabethes cyaneus (assembly GCF_943734655.1). Classification (NCBI taxonomy): domain Eukaryota; kingdom Metazoa; phylum Arthropoda; class Insecta; order Diptera; family Culicidae; genus Sabethes; species Sabethes cyaneus. The sequence goes on along the minus strand of NC_071353.1, from coordinate 44,976,018 downwards.
AGCTTCTTCGGCCAGGGCGCTCTGCGCCGCTATGCAGATCACTAGGATTGAGACCACTTTTTTGAAATACATTTTCCGATTTTTTGGCTTTACTGAACTTGTTTTCCTGCCCGAAGCGAACACTGCGTCACAATGTCCCTGGGTCAGCACTCGCACACACAATCACCACCCAAGAACACTCACGCTCACTGCAACCTCGACCAGGTTAGGAGTGGTCCAACTAAAGTCCTTGAACAGTTAGAATAAACTGTTCAATGCGGGAATAGCAGGCACACGCTTTTTTATCTGCTGCTCATTTGTAGCTACACCTCGTTCTCCCTTATCGTAGGTTTTCACTAAACACTAAGAAGCAATAAAATGATAGATTTTTAGAAATTACAACCACTTTTATCCATTTCACACTTGGTGAGCACCGGAACCCCCACTATCGATCCTCGCAAGACAAACAAAAAACCAAAATCTGAAAACACACCTCACTGGAGAAAAACGAGACGGTCCGATCCGGGCAAGAAAATCGGAAAATCACTCATGCTCTCATACATAGCGCACTGCAATACCAGCTTTGCCTATCCGAGCCTTACCCTTCCTTTTCGTCCGTACACTGCACCGCGCGCTGCTGAAAAGGGCATCTGCCGAGGAAAATGCTTTCAAATTGGATTAATTAGTAGTGGAGCCGACACGCGAGATACAAGCAGAGGGTTTTCTTCGAAAAATTTCCACTTCATGAGGCCGAGCATTGAGGTAGGCCCGTTTTTTGTTGTTGTTGATTTTTATCGTAGGTACCTCGACGGAGGGGCATTTGATAATCGCTGTTAATCGCCACTGATTGCGGAACTTCATCGCCCAGTAAATAAATAGATTTGCGACCAAATCGGGGCGTTGAAGATTTTTCTCACCAAAAGAGGGAAACAAGGTTGAAATCAGTACAATTACTGGAGCACACTTACTAATACATAGTTTGAACAGCGTATTCATTATTGTACTGCGAAAATGTTGAAGACACATTCCAGCATTACGGGACACCATTCGTTTTATACGAATAAGTTGCAACAATTCCATGTCATACAACCGAAAAACTAAAGTCATCTTTAGTCACATATCTTTCCAGCTATTTGCCGAACATTTGATGAAACAGGGAACCAATTCATACGGCAAAAATAGTTGCTAGTTGTGTCCCGTAGCACTGTAATGTGTCTGTAGTATATTAACTGACTAATAAGGATAATCATCGAGGGAATAAAAAAATATTTATAAAATTTACCAACTGTAATCTACCGAAGGGATTGATTCATTTTTTCATCTTATTCTCATCCAGTTTTGATTTATTATGGCATCTTCTTAGAGAAACTAGTGATTATAAAGGGTGTCCCACATCAAATTGCACCACGGAAGAAACGTTGCAGAAAATTGCCCATTGGGTATTATTTGTACTTTACCGCCCATCACAAGTTTGATGTTCCGGAGGAAGTAAGGATGCAGAAACTTTCATAGTTTGCCAAGAAATATATGATTTGGCCAGTGCGAGAGTGCGCCGTTCGTGAGTACTGCCTGATCAGACAAACATAACAAAATTATAACAAATCATGATATTCTGTTATGACGGTATTTCTAACATAGTTTGATATAATTTTGGTCTCGTTAGTAGTTAAAATAACAAAAATTCTATCAGAACTTCTTAGCAGCAGTAGCAGAAATGTAACAAAATTTGTTATGTTTTGAACAAAATTATATCAAAATTTGTTATGATATTTGTAACAGGTTTTGTTATGATTTTGTTAAAATATAACAAAAACTTCTTTGCCTTTATCTGCTATATCGACATTTTATTTCGGCTAAATTGCCAAAAATAGTACTACAACTATTTATCAGGAACATTCACAAATAGCACAGAAAAAAACTTTCATACATTTGAAAATCGTTCCGGCCGCGGCCGGGATTGAACTCACGACACATCGCACAGAATGCAACAGTCTTAACCTCTGTGCTAGAACTACTCTTGAATGAAGGTAGATTAAATGCTTATATGATTTGGCCGATAGCACATTCGGGGTTGCCAGTTTTTGCTTCGAGCTGTCTATAAATAGAAAATAAGCGTTCAATCCAAAGCCAATCAAGAAGACGAAGAAATTGAATCATGATATGTTGCGCCACTTTAACCGTTATGTGTGCGACAAAAAACACCTTTAGCAGGGCGAGAAGGGTACCCGGGTACCCAAAATTGATATTGTTATAACATCAACAATTTTAAACCGATTTTGATGAAATAGGTGTCATTTGATTCATTAATTTATCTAGTTTTGAATTATCTGGCCATTTGGCCATTAAAAGACATACGGGGCCCGAAAATCCGAAATTCCCACAGAGTGTCCGCTGTGAGGTAGAGAACTGATTGTATTGCAGGAAAATCTGTCATGCGGATATAAAAACTCTAAAATTCATACAATGAACTATTTCATATAATCAGATGAATCAGGTTGGCCATTTCGGAGTAGGTTCCTGTGGGGTCATGGGTGGCCAGTCTAGGATTGGAGGTAAAACCTAGCAGTATGGGTATCAAAGTTCTTGGAATTAATTCGGTAGGTGATATTTTTTACATTTCGATGTATTTTGATTGGTTATTTCGAAAATGGTTTCTACGGGGTCACAGATGATACCGCAGGATTTAAGATAATGCTTAGCATTATCAGAACAGTTCAAACGTAGAACCATCCGTTATACATTTGGAACCAGTTCCGAAATTATTAATCAGTACTAAACTAGCCATATCAGTTCAAAACATTTAAAAGATCCGCTAAACCAATTCTAATATTGGATTAGGCACCCAACTGGTCATATGTAACCCTACAGGAACCCAATTCTGGAATGGCCAATGCGATTTAAAGTCACCAATTTATATAAGATAAAAAAAGGATCCAAAATGTCAAGTTCAAAGCTAATGGCTTTGCTGAAAGCTGATATTCTTCCAAAACAAGCGGCTTCCCACGTTTTACCGAACGTTGCTCCGGAATTACCGATTCCCGGGAACTACATGTCATATGATGGCCAAATGCTTAAACTAATCAAAACTAGATAAATGTACGAATCAAATGCCACTGGTTTCATCCAAATCGGTTCAAGATAGCCAAAGTTATGAACATAGCAAATCATGGGTACCCGGGTACCCTTGTCGCCCTCCTACGTAATGAAAAAATTCAAGTGCCTCCCATTGCTAATCCCCTTTATGGCTACGCACCAAAAACCCTTAATTAAGATCAACGAGTTTTACGGTGTCGAAAAATTTCAATGACGTATGTTTTAAATTGAATGAGTTATAACTATTTTAAAACTGAAAAGGTACCCGGGTACCCAGCTAGGGTTGGGATACCGGGAGTACCGGAACCGAGAATACCGGTACTACCGGCTAATTTTCCAGTACCGAAATGCCGGTTCTGGCACAAGAGAATACAGGTACTTTCGGTACTGATCGATTAAGCAATTTTAAAGTAATTTTCTAAACTGTGCGTTATATTTTGATGCAACAAGCGGATGAGTTGCTACAACGATGTAACAACAGCAACGAGATTGAGGAAATTGTTGAACGTTAGTTATAGAGATGAAGATGGCTAGCTGATCACGAAGAAAAAATATAAACGGACTTCAGACGCTCAACGAGAAATGAGCAGTCATTAACTTTTCGTCACAAAGCCTAATTTCGGAAACAGTTTTTGGGCCCAAAACAGGGGCTCAGTTTTTAAAAATGTATTCACTGCATTTTTCTTGCCAATCTGAACACAGAGAATATACTTTCATTAACAGAATTTTTATTTCAAACACAAAATCTGCTTTTGAAATTCACAAATTCACAAAACCAATGATGGTTTAATTCACCTTAAGGCAGTTCCAGCTTTAAGGAGTAAGATTAGACATGTACACCAAAGCACTCCACGATATGAATTTACTTACATCAAAACTCAAGGATGGAAGCGTAAGTATTGGACTATGCTTTTCGGTGCCCTGAGTACAGTTTGTCCTTCAGTGATAGATTCTGAGAAAGTATTTTCAGTTTCTACAAGTTTTGTTACTAAGATTCGTTTTCGCATGGTGGACAATACATATTCTGTGCATTTTAAAGTTAAATTTTTGCAAGCTTTTCTAGCAGCATACAACCGGGGGTCGATTTGTATAAAGAACTCGTTTCAACAGTACTCCTGGGTTATTCGTCGCCAATTCGTTGAACGTCTGGACACACGCAAATCAGTTTCAACTTGGTCGTTGGACCCCTCTATTCCAAGTGTTGGTGGGGTTTTCGAAGAGAACAGATTTTAGTACACATTCATCCGTCATGCTTGTGACGTGGTCGGCCCATCGTAGCCTCCCGATTTTCGCCAGGAGTACTTTGTGAATCTCTCTAATTTGTGCAACCGCTAACTCTGTTAAGACTAAGAATATACATTTTTACAAGGGCTTCTTTTTTTAAGATGAGAACACAATTCTGATTCTGAAAGGCACCTGGGTGACTCAGGTTACCTGAATGACAGTACAAATGAAATGGTGGCAAAGTGGGGTGAGGTGACCTAAGAATAGGGCCTTAAATAAATAAGTATTAGCAAATTTTTCTAAGAACACGGAATTTCTTTTTAAAAACTTTGGGTACCGGTGCCAGTACCGATATTACCGGTACTGAACATTCCGGTACCGAAATACCGGTTCTCAAAAATTCTGTCGGTACTCCCAACCCTATGTTGCACACATAACGGTTAAGAATGTTGCACGAATTGCCATTAAATATGGTCGGTGTTAGATCAGACTGGACCAAGTCACAAATTCAAAAAATGAGTTAATGATAGCTAGCGATCAACAATTTTCTAAGCTGCATTTTACTTTAATCAGACTATCATAAATATTGCAAACAGCCATAGTTATCAGATGATTTCGAATGATTGATAGGTATTAAACATACAGAGCAACAAACTTTGAACACGTTTTTCTAGAAGAGTTTTGTCACTTGGTTCGGTTTGACATAACGACGACCATATATGATCGGTGTTAAGTCAGACCGAACCAACTCAGTGATTTCGAGAAAAACACATTCAAAGTGTGTAGTTTAAAGCTATCAATCATTCGAAATCATTTAATATCTTTGGCTGTTTGCAACATTTATGTAATCTGATTAGAGTAAAACATAGCTTAGGAAATTATCAATCGTTTGCTGTCATTAACTTATTCTTTAAAATTTTGCGGCTTGGTCCGGTCTGATTTAACACCTACCATATAAGAAAATAATGCCAGGCTTCATTCTTGGTTTTTTGCTCAGTAGATGCTCAATTGACTACAGCGCCTCGACTAAACAGAATTCGAAAAAGTAGTGTAAAGGGCGTTTGTAGAGCTATTATTATCTACACTATTGTTGAAGAAAGTATAGTTCTATCTTTTTTATTTACGGCGCTATACGATTGTTACCCCGATTGCTACAAATGAGTACTCCCAACCAATGGGGTAGCAGCCACATAGCGCCATAAATACAAACGATAGAACTATACTTTCTTCTGCGACATGTTGCTAGTTCTTGCTCGCATTAATCGTGGGAAGGACCAACCAGCACCAAATTTAGGATTTTTACATTCTGACCTAAAACAAACAATCTGACAAAATTTGGTTCAAATCCGTCAAGGTCGATTACATCTCGGATACTTCGCGTAGAATTACCCTAATACGTGACTTTTAGATTTTAAATTTGCAATAATTTGAGAACGACCTAAGAAAAAAGTTTATATGATAGAATGCGTAGAACTTGATTTTATTTTAGTTTTACAAAAACTTGTCAATTTTCAAAGATTATAAAAATTCCGAAAGAGCTCTTTACCAGATTTTAGAGCATTATTTGCGCTTAAAAAATCTTTAAAAAAAGACATGTTTTGAGATAATTCACAAATTATGATTTTTATCGCGTATTTGCAACGCTTTTTCTTTCAGTGTAATTGTTTACTGAAAATACACTTGATTTACTACGAATTGTGCTTTGACGTCATTTTCATAAAATAAATAGTTTTCGAGATAGAATTTTTTGAAAAAAAAAATATTTCTAAATACGCTCTTTTTAAAAGTTACTCTTGACGAAAAAATATATTTCATGGAAAATGATTCGGTGCGGGATTGTAATTAGCAAAACTTCATTGCAATCAAAACTAGTCGAGACAAACCGTTTGCAAGCTGGAACAAGCTGAAATTGCTCTGTAACAAAATTATAACAAATTTTGATATAAGAGCAAAACTTGTAATAATTCTGTTAGCGTCATTATTTTGTCTGATCAAAAATATAGCAAGTTCTGTTATTTATATCTAATTGAGATATTTTATTGTTATATGTTTGTTATAATCATTTACTCGGGTGGTACTGTAATCGGGAAGATCCATCTCAAGGAGTGTTTACCGAAGCATCTGTCTTCTCTGTCGAAGTAACACGAGGATCCTACGATCTTCTGGCCGGATCTACCTTCGTGCCAATATTCAAAGTGTGTATTGGAATGGTACGAAGCCAACGGAGTCACTTTCGTACCCAAGGACATGAACGCCTTCAACGCACCGGAACTATGGCCCATCGAAAAGTACTAGGCTATTATGAAGCAGGTACTACAGAAGCATCTCAAGGCGGTCAAGTCTGAGGAAGATATGAATAAAAAGTGGATTTCCGCACAGGTGAAGCTGCCGCTAGGTTGTACAAAACTTTTTGAGTGGAGTTAAGCGTAAAGTGCGAGCATACGGTTATGGTATTAAAGCTGAATGAAACAAATATGTTGAAAGCTTACTAATGAGTTTTGTTGTCTGAAAGTTTGAAAAGGATCGGTCAAATAGGTAATTTTCTACAGACACATTCCAGCGTTACGAGACACCATGAGCAACCGTTTTTTCGTAGCAAAATTGTTCATATTTTACCAACAGCCTGACGAAAATCTTTCAAAATAGGTGTTTTGAGCTGCTATTTAGTAGTACTTTCTCAATACGAGGGCGAAATATTTATTATAATAAGCATCATTGAATAGTGGCGGAATACTTTTCGTTACGGGACACCATCGCAGAAAATGCGTATTCTGAACATGATTCAAACATTTGCAAAACTCTGCTCTGTTTCAAGTTTTTCAAAGTCGACATGTTCCAAAAATTTTTAGCTGAAGGCAGCCTGAAACTCAAAATGTAAAGGTATATTCAGGTTTTGTGTTTAGTTTTTAAGATATAATAAAAATCATTTCGTTACGGGACACCATGCGCTGTTGGGCAAACGGTATTCTGCAAATGGTGTCCCGTAACGAAAAAAGTAAACTGCATTATATGGTTTATTTTCTCTAGATTTCTGTTCAGACCGTCATATTTTCTGTATTTGGTCTATATTCACTATATTTTGTAACAATAGTGTACTGATTTGGTGTGTTATAGTCTGGTAATAAGACATACGTAACGAAGTATATGTAAGGTAAAGTTTACTTTCAGGTAAAAAGAAATACCCATGGGAGAACTATACTGAAGTATCATAATGAAATGCTTGCCTAATCTTAGGGTTTGGACACATTAGTAATTAAAATGTAGGGGCTGTGCATTAATTATGTAACGAGTTTTCCCCATTGTTGACTAATCGCCCCCTCCCCCTATATAAGATTTTGCATGATTTTGGCCAAAATAACAAAATTCAAAAATTTTATTTGAAAAAATTTAAAACGGTAAATAAGGTTCGTCTTGATGCGAAAGGTATGCTTTATTTGCGCTGCACGCCAAAATAGTATTAAATAGCAAATATTCGAAAAATTAGGTATTTTGTTTTACTTCAGACGTATCAGTTAACGTACCATAACGCATAAATTTAAAAGTTTTTAAGCAACTCTACTATTTCATGCAACATTAACAACTCATGTTGCGAACTATAACGATAACATAAGTTGCTATAAAAGACTAATTTTGCCTATTCTTTAAAATAACTTTGTTGAACTTGCAAATTATTCTACAGTCATAAAACAGTTATATAAAATATAAAAAAATAAAACAGTTGAAAAGGGTCATGAAAACTTTCAAAAAAGAAACGCTAAAAAAAGTAGCTCAAAATGATGTCGTACGAAGTACGACACTTACTATGCATCTTGCAAGCTAAAAAATGTTCTCTGGGCTAGGCTGTCTTGCTAGTGTGCTAAAAAAGCTGACTAAACAACTTTCAGAAACGGAATTCCAAATTTTTAGTCTATTCAAGTATTTTAATGATAAAGTATTGAAGTAAGTCGAAATCGGCGTTAAGTATAAATGTCTTTAAGACTTAACCCTTCTTCTTTATCGAGAGACTTTCTTTCTTTTTCATTAACTTTTTTTTTGTTTTCGGGTACAGTGGGTTGTTAGCCTCAGGTCCCTATCTCACTGACGTGGGTGCCACCTTAAGGTGGGAGGAAGCCACTCTGTCCCCTTCACTGTTAGCCTACAGTAACCGAGGTTGCGTACCCCAGCCGGCAACACGTGGACGTAGGGGTAGAAGTTAGTAAACAGAGGTTATGGAATGCACATGTTCACCCTTTGCCTGGAGCCATCCTTTGTCGAGAGACTCTGCAGCTAGTTATTAGAGTACAAAACAATTAGGTTGATTTGTCTATTTTGGATAGGCTTTACGCGTACTTTATTTTGGTTACTTCTATTTGATTTTGCCGTAAATGTCCAAAATAACGTACGCGCAACGTCTGCCCAAAATAGATAAATCACTCTACGGGGCTTGTACAACGATCCTACTGACTTTGGCAGCACCATCCAGTCGAGATTCGAACATACGACGACTGGTATCATAGCTCGTTAGGTATTACTCATCAGGCATCACACCTTTTTTACGGTGTCCACCTTTTATATAATGTGTCCGTTTTTCTGTACAATGTCTAAAAATATGATTACTAGGTAATGTTTTTGATGTTAAAGTATAAGTTTTGAACAAAATTTAGTAGTAGTATGGCTGTATCAAACAGAGATACTTGTGTAGATATTGAATTTTAATCTTGAGGTGCCCGTCTTTACCGCACATTCCCTAATATTACAATATATTATTATATTGTAATCATATTTATACATACTTATAGTAAATACATATTTACTTGCATTCGGTCATCAAAATAATAGATTTGTTATCGTCGATAAAGATTAGTTGAAACATGATGTGATAAGTGCTTTTTCATTCAATTACTTTTTGCGTTAAACAAAACGTTACGGGACACCATTTTGAAGCACCTATTTTATTTTACATAGGAATGCTTATCAAAAGTCAAGCACAGTGCGATTTTGATTGTACATATATGATTAAAGAAAATCCATAGTTTCAAAAAATTCGGATTTAAATTCTCTGGTATATGGAAATAAATGCAAAATTTTCGTTATGGGACACCATTACAAAAGTACCTGTTTTTAAAGGCCGCTTATCTGAAAAATGCTTTCATTTTTCAAAAAACTCTGTATGAACAAAATGTTACCCTAGTAATGAAACATGTTTTGACGATATACAGTTTTAAATTATTTTGGCTTAAAACTATTGACAGAGAATTAATTGCAGCCTTGCCTAAATGATGAAAAAATCTATATTGTTAACCTCCCACTTGCAAGGTGCATTTTAGCATGAATTGTTAATGAACAATATGACAATTCAGGATTTTTGTAAGCTTTATAGTATGTTTGAACATACTACATACAAATATTTTTAATATTACTACTTTCAAAATTTGCTCTCATGGGATAGATGCGCTTGGAATGTGTCTACAGTGTTTCTTTCGAGGTGCAATTTGATGTGGGACACCCTTTAGGGGATCGTTCAATAATGACGTCCATTGCTTATGGGGGGAGGGAAGTGTTAATTTTGTGACAGGTTGTGACAAAGGGGGGGGAGGGGGTCTAGGCAAATGTGACATCCGTCGAAAAAAATTGCATTTTCATCAAAAGGCAGCAAAAATATGTTTCTCAGTTATTCATCACTCATCGATTTATTTCGATTTTCGAACTTATTGTTCCAGCTGACGGCGCTTGAAAGTCAGGCACAATTTGTCAATGTTAATTAGATAGACCACGCGTTACATTGAAGGATATATGTAAATCAATTTCAGTTCATTTGCAATCAAAGTTTACAGCTTTTTACTAAATAATGGATAGAAAAATACAATGAACTCTAAAAGCTATCGTCACGATGTAGTGAAACATGCTTCGCCGACGCAGATTGAAGCATGTTTTGAAGCGGAGCCGTGCTATTCCAATTGAAACCAAAGCTTCATTTCTTCATTGATTTGTAACAATTTGCAATTGAATGTTGTTAGAGCCTTTGTGCGCAGTTATTATTTGTTATTTTCTATATATTTTTAATCATACACTAACTCTTAAAAGGTTAAGCTATTTTAATAAACCACTTTTTACTTTCAATACAGAGGGGGGGAGGGGGTGGGTCTTAAAAAGCAGAAATTTGGTGGACGTCATATTTGAACCGTCTCTTAGTTACTTTTCTGGTGTCTTTCTCAAAAGGTTAAATTCAATTTTGGATTGAAATTCTTTAGCATTCTAATGAACAAACACTAAATTCGGGGTATTTCTCCTAACCTACATTGAACAACAAAAAAGAGGAAAGTCTACTATATTTTTTTATTTTATCAATTCTATATTTATTTGAAAGCAACGTTCGATCGCATTCTATAAAATACTGCTACACAAAACTTTCGCGACTCGGCACATTTTGTAATTTCACGAAATGACTCAACTCCTATTTATGCTACAGAGCTCTACGTGTGCAGCTTTACTTCTGTTTTTTTCTCTGTTCACTAACTTGTCGGGTGTTCTTCAAGGCAGCAACATGAGTCTTCTCCTATTTGTATATTCTCCTCCGTATGACGATGTCCTAGGGCACTTATATTTGAACTTTCATACCCCTCAGATTTCCTCTACAGGATGTTCAGGTATCAGCATCTTTGGCCCTCACAACAGGATGTTAGTATTGGTCAAAACAATTAATTTAACGAAGGATTTAAAATATTGGAGCTTAGATTTCCTATTCCTATTTTAAAGGTTGGTAATTCCCTCTCAAGTGATCATACCCGTAATCGACCACCTCCACACATTTCACATTCAAGTTTGCCAAAGTTTGCCTTGTAGTGAACCCCTTCTCCATTTTGATTAGATTTTCAAAAAACTCATTTTTCACAATCAAAGGTTGGAAATATGGAAATAGTCGAGAAATAGTTTGAAAAAGCCAGTACCATAAAAAATTTAGCATCGAGCGCCTTAAGAAGTAATTCTTATCGGAACAATTTACAAATACTCATGTCACGAAAAGGGCTTTAAAAGCTTGCCAGCTCAGAACATGAAATTGTGAGTCTCTGGATTTCCTGGGAGGTACCCGCGTGTCCTTCGAAAAGTGGAGATTTTTAGGAAGTGGACGTATATGGATAGTTATCCAATCTACCATAACTGCAGCAACACAAACTAGCTTGGAACGGCTCTTACAGTGATTGGGTGGTAGCCTATCAACCCTCGAGTGTGCACATTGATAATTCGGATCCGATTCTTTAATATTAGCATCATCAATGTGCACGGAAATGGGACCGAAGGTACACGAACGTAAGACATACGAACACTAGTTATAATACAGTTGGCATACAGACGTGAAGCATAATAGCGTTAGTTATAATGGATGGAAGGCATAATGAACGCGATGCAGAATGGACGTCGATTGTGCGACCACATGGAATTGTTTTACTTACTTTCTACTTCTTATTGCTCACTTCTCCATTCTTGTTTCTCGCTTCTCATTTGTCACTTGTCAGTTTTCACATCTCACAGTACTACGCATTGCTTTACACTTCTTACTTCTCATTTCTCACTTTTCAATTTTCACTTGTCGCTGGTGAATTATAATTGATACTTGTCACTTGTCCCTTATCACTTGTTACTTGTCACTTGCCTTGTCACCTTGTTATTATTTGTCACTTGTCACTTATCCCTTGTCATTTGTCATCTGTCACACTTATCACTTGTCATCTGTCACACTTATCACTTGTTACTTGTCACTTGTCACTTGTCACCTTTCACTGGCCACTGGTCACTTGTCATTTGTCACTTATCATTTCGTACTTCTCACTTCTTGCTTCACACGTCTCACTTCTCACTTGTCACTTTTAACTTCTCATTTCCCACCGCTCACTTTTCACTACTCATTTCTCATTACTCTTACTTCTTTAGTTGGACTATGTTACATAAATATCCTCCATCTAAATCCGTCTATTGCAGCTGGTCTCCTGTTCCGCGGGCACCCAGTGCTCACCAGATCTCGCTTCACCTGGTCTTGTCACCCCGCTCGATGTACCCCACTTTGCCTTGTTCATACTAGATTCGATGCGAAGATCATTTTTGCAGGATGGTTGTCCGGTATTCTAGCAACATGTTTGTTTTAGACGTATTTATCTTCAACCAAATCTTCTCCGCTTCGCGTTTTAGTCTGGTGTACTGATCTTCCACAGATTTTCGCCTTTCTTGTAGATAAAGCAAATAACCCCGTCTTTTTACTCCTCCGGTAGTCGTTCCGTATTCCAAATCTTCAAAATCAATTGATGAAAACAGCTTATCAACTTGTACAGGTCCATTTCAAACAGTTCCGCTCCAATGCTATCCTTTCTTGCAGCTTTGTTATTCTTCAGCCGCTGTATGGCTTCTTTAACCTCGCTTATCGAAGGGGGTGGCACATCTCCGTTGCTAGCTGCACTAATGAAGTCACTTCCTCCACTATCATGGTCTTTCGCCTGCACGCCATCCAGGTGTTTATCGTAGTGCTGCTTTCACCTTTCAATCACCGCACGGTCGTTGGTTAAGATATCTTCATTTTTATCTCTGCACATTTCGGCCCACGGCACAAAGCCTTTGCGAGATTCGTTGAGTCTCTGATAGAACTTCCATGTGTTGTAAAAGCGGTACAGTTGCTCGAGTTTTTCGCACTCCTTCTCTTCCTGGTGGCGCTTCTTCTCCTGGCAGAATCGGGTCTGCTGTCGCCGTTTCTGTACCCATATGTACGTTTTATACCTTCGCTGCCTTCTACTCATCCATGATCTGCAGTCACTCCCGCTTACTTGTTCTTGGAGGCGGCGAAATCCTCATTACTCGCTTCTCAGTACATTATTCATTTCTTAATATTCACTTCTCACTAGTTACTACTCACTGTTCATTTCCTTCTATTCACTTCTAACTATTGCTTCTCGCCACAGAGTTTTCATTATTTACATAAACAATGGTAAGGAACTGAAGAGGCTCGTCGTTTTACAAGTAAATACTTTATAGGTAGATGAGTCTAGGCTGAATGGCCGTAAGACTCGAGTCCGGCGAATGTCGGCGACCTGGTGTCGGAAGCGCTTGCCGCGATTGATTTTCTAGGTATACTGATTTCTAATTAGTTTTCCATAGTCCTCGCATCAACTCACCTCTTATAAAAGACAAAGCGGCGAAACCCCTTTCCATTGTCTTTCGGAGTAAAGAAGGCTTTACGTCCATTTAGTTTTTCGTCCATATACTTTGTATATGCTTACCGGACATCCATTTTGCCTAGCGTACTATGCCTCGCGTCCGTATGCCTAGCTGGGTGCCATCAACGTTCATAGGGAACTACAATGAAGGATTAAACAGAATGTTGCGTTGTCGTATCCGTCAACGCCAATTTGACAGTCAACCCATGGGAAAACTGTCAGAATAGCACCAATGGGCGCGTTGACGCAGCATTCTGTTGGGCCCTTAGTTCAGGTCAGTTAGTAGGGTGAATTTAAACCGGTAATTGGGCGGCTTAGCACATATGTACAAGCAAACGATTGAAAACTTCGCTACCTCAAAGTAGGTATGTAAATAGGGTAAGGTGGTGCAGAATGCACCGCTTAAGCAAAACATCATTTTGCAGAGCAACGGCGTGTTTGTTCCACGTTTTTCAACTTCTAGAAGATTTTGGGATCTTTTTACCTTTGTTATACTATAACAAAGGTTTAGGAATTGGTCGAAAAACACGAAATTGATCCGAGGCCCGGAGGGCCGAGCCACATATACCAATCGACAGGGTTCGACGAACTGAGCAATGTCTGTGTGTGTGTGTGTATGTGTGTATGTATGTGCGGGGCGCAACTTTCCTATCGCCTGTTTCTCGGAGATGGCTGAACCGATTTGTTCGCTATTACTTTTGTTTGAAAGGTATTATTGCCTAGTATATCACTATTGAATTGCTTCGAGGTTCGGCATTTCGTTTAAAAGTTATAAGTAAAAAAGTGAAAATTATGTGACACGATTTTCTCCGGAACCAAATGATCGATTTCAATGATTTTGGTATCGAATGAAAGCTCTAGTTAACACTAAATTTTTTTGGTAAATTTTATTGAAAACAAACTAGTAGTTTAAAAGTTATGCTTAAAAAACCTGTTTTGACAAGGTAATAATTATCGCCTGTTTCTTAGAGATGACTAAACCGATTTAGGCGCTATTAGTCTCATTTGAAAGGTAACATAACCTAATAGATCACTATTGATTTGTTTTTTGATTGGACGTTTAATTTGAAAGTTATGAGCAATTGAATAAAACATATTAAAATTTACAATAATTTATAACGATTTCATCTAAGATGATTTATGTAATTTGAATTATTTTGGCATCAAATTAGAGATTTTAATGCTGCAAATATATCTGCAAAATTTCAGAAAAATCGGTTTTGCCGATCAAAAGATCAAATCCTCCAACACTCGCGCCAACTTTTGTAATACGGTTACTCGCGCGCACAATGACCCAAAGCCAAAAAGACATGCGCACTAGAATTTTGACTGGGAAAACATGGTTTTAGGTTTATGGAACCTTCGGAAGAGTTTCTTGAAATTGAAAGCTCTATCGTCTGGTAGAATTTAAATTTTGATTAATCCCCCTAAAAGTGAAATATAAAAATTATTTTTCTTCAGTTTCAATATAACATATTGATATGTTCTGCAAAGGTTTAGAGCATCTAATTTCAAGAAATTTTGTTAAATACAGTAACCTTCTATCTATTCAGCGAAGATAGCAAAATCTTATTTATTGTATATGAATTTGCAAAATCAGCTTTTCTATTTTAGCTCTTTTTGTAATTATTGTATGACTTGTTCATGTACTACAAAATTGTACAAATAGTAAAAATACACAACTTTGCTGAAAATAGCATACCTCTATGTTTGCTTGTTTAGGAACTGTAGAACTTTGATTATAAAAAATACCCAAATTTTGACCCCGAATTACTAGACTACCAGCAGACGGATACATTTTAAACATTTTACATTGGCTGATAGTTTTGCTGCATACAGACACCATTTTTCCATATGAAGAAACGAGAGAAAATTCCAGTTGGGGTCAATTGCGGTACACCTCACATGCTGACTGCTTCGTTTCTGTGATATCAGTTTATGCTGATCTATTTTCCCAACAATTTAAAATATTAATGCATTGAATAATTATGACATTTTGCTCATAACAAGGTAATTGAAGAATATACGTTAGTTAAACAGCGATTTGTAACTTTTTAACAATATGGCATTCACGTGTAGGTGTGTTGTAATTGAAGGTTAATAAAAATTGATGAAATTTATTGATGTCAATCAAAAAGAATGGCATTACAGGAATTTATGCATAGTTCAAAAACCTATAAATTAGACCTTTACTACGCAATGTATATGTTAAAGAATAATATTTCCTCTTACAACTTGCTTTTATTTGCACTTACTCAAATTAGTAACAACCAACTTATCCTTACTCAGTAATTTCATGAAAAAAGGATCTATCAAAATTTATAAGTGCTGCTCTTTTGTTCAAATTTTGTAAACTTATTCAATTTCCAAAAAATTTATGAAAACCAACGCACTACGCAACGTTAACCAATAGATGAATTATGTACCGAAGACTTGTCGATTTCGATCTCAAAGAGCAAGTAAGACCGTATAACAAAGGTTCCTTTCACCACTAGGTGGATTAAATCGGGTTTTTACACTTACTCCTGGTGAAATTTCCTAACAAAAACCAGTATTTTTTGTTATTTTTGACGATTTTTGGTAAGAGTCAAAATCATTATGTGAGGCAGAACGCCAAAGCCCGTGGACAAAACGCTCCAAGTTTGCCCAGCTAGGCGTTAAACGCAACCAAAAAATTTACCATTCAATCACGTGTTGAATAAACTAAAACTAGGCTGCCGAAATGGCAAAAGCGTTCGTTATAGCGTTTGTTGCAAACGCTTATTTGCTGGGACATAATGGGTTCATATCTCAACATAATTGGCAATAAAATTTAATCATCTACTTTTCTCCAACTGATGTGTGATGAAATATTGTAAGTTAAACAATGTACAATTAGGTTTAAGGCAAATTCTAAGTCCTATACAATACATAATATTGCTACATTTTTAATAAATAATCCGAAACAAAAGATGTACTGCAAATTAAAAATATTTTATAACTGTTCGATCCCGCTGTGATGCATTCTACCCCTGTTTTGTATTTTGAAGTTTTTTGCAATATATGTGAAAAATATGCGTAGTTAATGCCGGTTTTGTGATGAATCATCGAGTATGACAGTATATCAATTAGATAGACTGTATTTATTATGAAATTTGCATACCGACTAGTGGTAAAAGCTTAAGAGAAAACCGTGATTACATGTGGAATGAGATCGCGGATAATCGCTTGATTTTATTGGATGTGGCTATGTTTGATGCTTTTGCATGCTACATAATTATGAATTAGCGTGTTTTACACCAAAATAAAATGCGCATTCATAATTTTACCAAATAGTTTCCGCGTTTTTAAGCAATTAATAGCATGGGCCATTCTACCCCCACGGTGCGTTCTGGACAGTCCTACCCTACCTTCTTCCAGCGTAACCTCGGCTATAGCTCCACCTGGAGGTCATCCAACCAAATAGAATCACAAATTGACCATGTTTGGACAGGTGGCGGCTATTAGACAATTATCAATCGAGAGGGATTAAATAGACGTTAAAATCAACCGGGATACTACTCCTACTTACGACTTAGACTTCTTCTTCTTCTTCTTCTTCAGCAGCATAGAACCGGGGTGGCTCTTGCTGTTTCAAGCACTCGTCTCCATTCAACTCGATCTTGGGCCACTCGTCGCCAATTTCCTAGTCGTCTCAGAAGTTGCAAATCGCTTTCGACCTGGTCCACCCTTCGTGCACGTTGGGCCTCCCTGTTCCTGGTGCCGGTGGGGATGTTGAAGAGGAATATTTTCGTCGCACTGTCGTAAGGATGCCGGACGACGTGTCCGGCCTACCGTAGCCTGCTAACTTTCGCTAGATGTACAATGGGAATCTCCCCAAGCAGTGCCTGTAGCTCGTGATTCATACGCCTCCGCCACTCTCCGCTTTCAGTTTGTACTCCGCCAAATAACGTCCGCAGCACTTTCCGCTCGACCACGGCAAGGGCGCGTATGTCATCCGTGAGCAGCGTCACGGCTTCAAGTCCATAAAGAACTACCGGTCTACTAAGAGTTTTGTACATTGTTAGCTTCCGCTTTCAGTCTGGCGTAGATTGCCTCCGCCGTCGCAAAGTTTCTAGCTATGATATCGAAGTCATCTGCAAAGCCTAAAGGTTGGCTACCTTTAATGAAAATCGTGCCTCTCGTTTTGATACCCGCTCGGCGGATTACCCCTTCAAGAGCGATGTTGAACAGCATGCAGGATAACCCGTCACCTTGTCTCAACCCTCGCCGCGTCTCGAAGGGACTGTCCCAGAGATGCGTACGAAAGACATCACTCGATCCAATGTAGCTCTCATCAGTCGCGTCAGTTAGTCCGGAAAACCGTGTTCGTGCATTATCTGCCATATCTTGTCTCGATCGACTGTATCGTATGCTGCTTTGAAATCAATAAAGATGCGATGCGTGTGCACGCTGTACTCCCGACAGTTCTGCAAGATTTGTCGGATAGTAAAAATTTGGTCCGTAGTTGCGCGGGCCCCCATGAAACCCATCTGATAATTCCCTACGAAAACTTGTGCCATCGGTGACAAACGGCGTAACAGGATCTGGGAGAATACCTTGTAGGCGGCGTTTACCAGCGTAATACCACGATAGTTGCAGCAGTCTAGCCGATCCCCCTTTTTGTAGATGGGACCAACCACTCCTTCCATCCATTCCTCCGATAGCTTTTCCTCCTCCTAAATCCTCGAAATAACCCAGTGTAGAGCCTTTGCTAGCGTTTTTCCGCCATGTTTATATAGCTCTGCCGGTTGGCGGTCCTTCTCATCGGCTTCGTTTGTAATTAGATTCCCTCCCTCGTCCCTACACATGTCTGGTTTCGGTATGTAGCCCTTCCGAGTTTGGTTCACCTTGTCATAAAACTTGCGCGTGTCATTAGCTCAGAATAGATGCTCTAATTATTCACGATCTCTGTACTCCTTTTTCCTCCTCAGGATCGTGGTCAACTGGTTCCTAGCTCGTCGGTATTTGACCAGGTTCTCTCTAGTGGCAATACTTAGATAATTTTTCCAAGCAGTTTTTTCCCCTCCTCCGCTTGTTGGCATTCCCCATCAAACCAATCATTTTGTGTATTCCGAGGCCCAATACCTAGTGCCTAGTGCGGTGCTTGAAGAGAACAGATTTCACTGCACAGTCGTACGGCATCCTTGCGACGTGGCCGGCCTACCGTAGTTTCCCGAATGTATCTAAGTAGTGCCTGCAGTTCTTAGTTCAAGCGTCTCCGGCTCCATTTTCCGCTTTTTTCATGTGTGGACTCATCACTGCGACCAGTATAGACCACTGCGCCCGGGTGTTTGCTGTATGACCTGTACTGCATTTCTTTTAGCTACAAACGCTTTTGAATGAGGGAAATGCTTATTAAATTTTATGCTTGCTTGTGTGTATTGGGGTTTACCCTTCCTTCAACGCTTGATCTACTTTACTCACTTATTCCTCGCTGCCAACACTATCCCATATTATAGCCGTCCCTGGCGAGGACTCTTTCGTTCCTCTGACCAGTACACTTAACAATAGGAGGGACTTTTGCTCTGTCAAGAGGCTTCAGTGGGTAAATATAGAATTCAGCATGATGGAAGAGTAAATGAGGGTTCTGAGAGTAAACCCATGCTAAAGTCACTTGACACCGAATGGCCTGATTCTTCTAAGATTCAAACCCACGACCACTCGCTTGTCAAAGCAGACTCGGTAACCTTGCGACTTCGAAGCCCAGTTTGTATTCCGCCAAAACAGTCCGCAACAGCTTTCGTTCAAATACTGCAAGTGTTCGTATGCCTTCTGTACGCACAGTTACAGTCTCAAGTGCATAGAAGATTACCGGTTTGCTTATTGTTTTGTACATCGTCAGCTTTGTGCGGCGATGCATGCTGGTTGAACGAAGTGTCTTGCGGGAGGCAAAGTAGGCCCGATTTACAGCTTGAATCTCCCTACTTGTATTGTTGTCGATGGTGATCAGAGATCCCAAATGTATGAACTCATCAATCACTTACAATTCATCGCCGTCAATAGTCGCTGTCCGAGGGAGGTGAACGTTATTTTCTCTGGAGCCTCTTCCTACCATATATTTGGGTTTTCATGCCTATGCAAATACCCATAAACATATGCAAATGCTAGCTTGTTCCACAACGGACTACATCTTTACCACAGACAAACAGACATAACACTTGCTCTTCTATTTGAAGCACGTTGTAGCAATCATTTGACATTTATTATTGATTGGGAATATCTCCGTGTTCGTCAAAGTGGCGCTTTTAACGCTTTTATGAAAAATACTTTTTTGCTCGAGGGATACTCCTTTCGTCAGTTAATATTTGGGAATGTCGATCATAGATGGTACTAGTGTTCAGGCAAAATGTGCGTGACGATAATTTTTGTTAATTTTTCTTCGAAGAGTTATGTCTGTTTGTCTGTGTCTTTACTTTGCGGTAAATTCTCTGGAGTCTGCACTGAGAACATTTTTTCGTTTTTTTAAGGCCATTACAAATATTTTATAAAGTTTTTATCCTACCGGTGTTGGGCAACTGAAGAGGGGGTGGCGAAAAAATACAAAGAGATTTTTTTAATCGATCAAAAAAAATGCGATTTAAGCGTTTTTACTCAAAGTTTTTAACATGAAAACCAAATCTATTCCTGCTTCTTATATAGAGTAAGGAGGGGTAAAAGTGCGGTTCAATGATTTATCAGTGCAGATTCCGAGTAAATTTTCTACATTGGCATGGACGGGTGACTACTTTGACAGCTTCAATCTAACGTAAACTTTGGTTGCTTACGAAGCATAGTTGCTGAGTTATGTGCAAATGTTCTTTTAGGGCGGTTTTGATGTAATTTTTCGTTATACGGCAAATACGATATCAACAGGAGGATATTGCCTGTTGAAAATTTATAGCAGCGTTTTACATCAGTCACATATCTGTTTTGAAAATACGGCGAAAATAATTTACAAAATATATTTCGCTTTTCCGTAATTTAATCTAACTCCGTCAAGCGCCTAGCGGGGTAAAAGTTCGATTCACGGACGGGGCAAAAGTGCGATTCATGGACGAAGCAAAAATGTATAGCTAATTATATACAGCTTCAGGCACTATATCACAGATACTAGAAATGAAAGATCTGCAGAAAACTGTGTGCTCTACAGATGTTGGCCGAAGAAAAATAATGTGTTTCCGCTGATGAAACAAAAAACAAACGTTTGGAAAAGTTTCGATCTAACGGAGGCTGCAATACACCAGCGCAAAATAGAAAAGATGCAAATTGAGAATATTCCTTACCGAAATATAACGCAGATTAAAGATAATATGGTTTTGTTAGCTACTGCTGGGCTAATTTCATGGATTCTAGCTTCGAACTTTTGCCCCGCGGTATTCGCACTTTTGCCCCGCTAGTGGGGTAAAAGTGC